>NW_023276806.1:215057775-215342775 GCF_003668045.3 Cricetulus griseus
ACTAGTTATAAGCTTTCCAACTTTTATGATCCATAAGGTAAACTAATTTCGCATGCATGTTGTATGTACATTACAGAGCACATACAGAGAATTAAAGAGGCTGGGGCAAAGCTCAAGCAATTCCCAAGAGGCATTACTGAAGGCTAAAGGTTGAGAAAATTTTGTTTCATTTTGTTTTGTTTTGAAAGTCTCAATACACAGAACACCAGCAGAAGCTCAAGTAGATAAAACCTGAGCAAAAGGGAGAGGAATTGGGCACAAAGCTCTATCTATAGACAAGAAGCTACTTGAAATTGATGACTTCTAGGGAAGGGAAAACCAGCCTTCTTCAGTCAAATGACACTGGGTATATCTACCAAATGCAGGGAATCGCAAAGTTCGGTAGAAGTTACCCAACTCAAATCAGATTCCATGTTTTTTGCTTGAAAGAAAAGATTATGGTGCTTTATTACTAGGGAGGTAGGTTGGTCCTGGAGCCAGAAAGGAGAAAGATTATGATCAACATATGCAATTCTTAAAGAATAAATAAAAATATTTAAATTATTTCTTTCACTTTTGATATTATAATATAATTACATAATTTACCCTTTCCCCACTCTAAACACTCTCATATGCCCCTCTTTATATTCATGGTCTCTGTTTTCAGTTTCATTACATACATTTATGTATATCTGTACACAGTTCAAAATTACATAAATATTACATACTTAAAATGTATAATACAAAATTTCTTAACAGGAATAAGATGATGAACCGTCTTGTAGGTCTGTTGTAGAATCAATCTGTTGGGTCAGAGTTGAGCTGAGCTTTAAGGTTAATTCTAGTTGTAGAATTGAGGTATGGAATCCTGAAAGCCATAGGGGTGAATGTCACACAAACAGGTTCAAAGGGACAATAGGAAAAATGAGGGAAATCACCCGAGCAGATGAACTGATGGATGGAAAACAATTTGCATAACTGATACCAGTAGTGAGGACAGAGCCTAACAGAAACTCCTGAATATTCAAAATTTCTGTTTGTCCCCTGATATTACCCCAGGTGGTTTGATAAGGGGTTATTGGAGTCCAACGTTATCACGGGGTCGTGTCTTTTTTGACAGGAGCCTCTCTGTTGTTTCATAGATTCATTAAACTCTCAGCCTGATTTTTTTTAGTGTGATTTTAAAACATTCATGTTCTTATATACTCCAAAGTCTCTTCAGCAAATTTATGATGAGACGTTTTTATTTTAGTAACAAATTATTATTCCATCTGTGAATCAAGACAATGTGAGAGAGATGGTATTGTTTACTTTCCCACCAAAGTGCCTATATAGTCATTTGTCCTCTGTGTTTGCAGTCAGAATAGAGTCAAATGCCTGCTGTAAGCAGGATTCTTTCAGAGGAAGGCTTTGTGTGAAAAAGACTTTCAAATACAATGGGATTTAACCTAGAGAAAGGCATACTCTGAATTCACTATCTATGTTGGCTTTAAACTCTTGATCATCCTCCTGCTTAAGTCTTCTAAAAGCAAGGAATATTCTTGTGAACTGTTATACCCAGCTCTTTCAAATTTGAATTCTGGAAATTTAAGCTTCTTGTAGTTTACTATTTCTATCATTGAAAATGATGCATTATTAAAAGTTGATGACTCAGAGTTTCCCATGAGGATAGCGGGATATATAAAAAAATATTTGTTCCTCTCCCCAATCAGGGCTCCTATGAAACATATGGATTTGCTATTTAAAATTTCTTGTTAACCTCATTTTACTAGCAGATGCAGGGGACATTTGAAGGTGCAGGAGAAGCACTTAGCCACACTACATTCTTGAGAGATTTCACAAATTTTTCAACGCTAGAGCAAGTGGGATTCAGACAGTATTTGGTGACATGAAACAACACTACAACATGCTTTGAGTAATTTTTAGTTGTTATGTCAATTAGAAAGCTTGGGGTCACTGATTAAATAGCTAGATGTTACTAATTACAAAACCTTTTGGTGGTAATTAAAAATCTATTTTAATTAATGACAAAACTTTAAAAGGAGTTAGTTATCTCTGCAATTGGAGCATTTTACATAAATTAGAAGACTATACTCTCCATCACAGACTTAGAGATTAAAACATAGCAGGTGGTAATGTAGTATTCTTGCATTTATCAATGAATTTGGATACACCAGGTAACCAAGGATTTGAAAAACACAGTGACTTAGTATTAAACCCTGAAATGTTCAGATATTTAAAAATTAGTAAAAATATGCAATTTTATTTCTAATTACACTGGTTGCATATAAAAAGTCTTCTGTGAGTCGCTTAATGAATTGATATAGTCATAAAGCATACTTTTATTCAAAATATATGCTTACTGTCACTCAATCAATATAGTTTGTTTAGATGAGGAGAAAAAGTATTTAAGAATGTAATACTCACACAGACATGTCAAAAAATTGATGATTATATAAGTGTATGGTGTTTGAGATGATCAGAGAGAAAATATTGGCTATCAAAAAAAGTATGGTATATATGGAAAAAATAAAGAAGATCATTTTAAGGTGCTTGAAAAGCATTATTTCCTTTATTTTTTCAGCCTATTTATATGTTGTTTGTATACAGGAATTCTAATAATTCCAGCTATAGAAGCTCCTTAGTGGTGTGCTCATGGTCTTTTTATCTGTAAAATCAAAATATCTGTTTGTAAGGATAGTTTTACTTTTTTTTTCTACCTGTTTGCCCTTAACCTCCTTTGGCAGTCTTACACATATGGAGAGAGTGTCTATCAATGTCTTGTTCAGGATTTCAGTAGAAATGCTTGGTCTTCTTATCCATTTAGATGATTTTGACTGTGGTCTTGTTTTAAAATATCTTAATTATGTTGAGATATGTGTCTAGTCTCTCCAGAAGTTTTACCAGGAAGGAATGTTGGATTTTGTTAAGGGACTTTTCTGAATCTAATAAAAAGATCATTTTTTTGTCTTTTAAATTTGTTTATGTGATGGATTGTGTTTATTGGATTGCAGGGATCTAATTACAAAAGGAGGAAGAAAGATCTTAAGCATCAGACATGGTGGATGTCTGCAAAGAAATAGCATTTTCCAGAAACAACGGGGCTGATAAGACACATGGACTCACAGGGATTATGCCAGCTTGCCAAAGACTTGCAAAAGTACAAGGAAGGAAATGCCAATCTGGAAAGGGGACAGGGAATGAAGTCAGACCTTTAACGAGGGTGTTTGAATTGATAGCTGCTTAGAGAGAAAAAATCATGTTTTCTTTCATGGATTGACTTGGGTATATCAGCCACAGTCCAAGGCAGGACTCAGAGTAGTTGGCCAATGCAAATGTATTATTTTAATCTTTCCTTCCTTCCTTCCTTCCTTCCTTCTTTCTTTCTTTCTTTCTTTCTTTCTTTCTGGTGTATTGGTTTTATTTTAAAGAGACAGAGAGGGTCACAGAGAGAAAATGAATATTAAGTAGGGTGGGTAAGGAGAAGAGAATGGTCTAGAAGGAGTTGAAGATTAGAGGAAAATGTGTCATCAAATTATACTTTAGACAATTTTTAAAAAATAAATTATTCAAGAAGATTTTATTTAAAAAGAAAAATAGAACCATACTTAACTGTCTTCAAGTAGAAGACAAGTTTGTATTGTGAAGCACTGGAAAACAATGGCTATCACCAAAGGACAGCCAATGTGATTAAATCATTTGTGTTTGCTGATTGGAACACAGTGAATTCAGGCTTGCATCCACTTGAAGACTAATGCAGGGAAGCTGAAATTTCTGGATAATTTTATTTCAAAAGTATGTTTCTAGGATTTTCAAAGATATTTTTAGATGTCGAAGCTTGCAAAAAGGTTTACATCTCAATGAGGCAGGGAAAGATTAAAAAATTTCCAATTATCTGATGTGTATCCTTTAAGAAAGGAGAGGTTAGAATTCCATAAGTAGGAAGAAATCAGTCTGAATTTTAGTCAAACTGAGAAAAATATTAAGATCTTTGTCAATTCTAAGTTCACTTTCACATTCTGTAACTGAGGATTTCTGCATAACAGAAAAGATATGTAAATATATTATCCCATTGTAATCAAGAAATTCTCTAGCTCTACGTGCTTTCAACATGTTTCCTTGCTGTTTTTGTTGTGTGTTGTTGTTGGTTATTTTTAGGTGTTTTTTCTTTCCCGAGCTACATAAACATGTGCTTCTTTGGAGAACAAATAAATCCACCTTTGTGAACATTTACTTTTTCAATATGTACAAGCTTCTGGGCTTGAACCTTGTCACCCAAAACCAAATTATTTCTGAATGAAAAGTTAGTCAATTTGAGATAGTACATAGACATGTGCACATAGAATGGATTTTTTTCTAGCTACTGACCATTTTCTCTAAGAAAATTATAATTAACTTTCTGTGACATAAAGGAGACCAGTGATTTGCTCTTAAACTGTTAATAGATATTCTACAAAAATATATTACATATAAAATTATATGACTTTGAAAATAAATAATCACAATAAAATCTATGTAGTCATGTGGCTTGTATAAATATTAGAGGTTGACTTTCACTTTCTAATATATTTGACTCTCTAACAATTGCTGACTTAAGTATTTCATTTGGTTTGGTATCAGCAGTGGAAATATAATTAATTAGGAAATGTAATTAATTAGTCTTGGATATCATATGAAAATTATTATTATTGTTAACTGAATTGACTGAATGTCCTTAACAGTTTTGGACATTACCATGATAAAATTACTCAAATAGTTTAAAAGACTCAAAATATTCATACAGGTTCAAGGTAAGCTTAAGTATAGAGCAATCACTAGGAATATTTCTAGGAACAGTTCCCAAAATAATCAATTTAAAGTGAAAGTCAATTTTTTTCCTAAAACCAAGTCTGTTCTATTTCACCAGACCTTTGCCTTTGCATGTACATTATTTTACATAATCACAGCATAGGGAATTATTGCTGAGATGAAACAATGTGCTCTCAATGACATATTGTAAGCGAGGATCTCATTGGCTTTTTGTGCTTCCCTATTATGAGGGAAGGTTAGGAAGAGAAATAAATACCAAGTTGTTCGAAATGGAGAAAAATTACATAAAGTTAAAAAATGTGACTGGCATTTTACTAAAAGTATCATTGAAAAATTGTAATGTTGGACGACACAATCCGGAATCGTCAACACGGCGGCCGCCATACGCTACCTCGGCAGAGTCTTGACACAGCACCAAAGGCACTGTCTTTCCAAGGCAGCTTCCCAGGCCCCTCCTTGCCCCTGCTCTGTCAATGTGCTCTGGACCCACAGACATTTTGCTGTTGCTGCTAAAAAGCCGGAGAAAATTTAAGAAAGAAGGAAAAGACAAAGAAAAGATGTCAGATGAAAGCCAGCTGATACAGAAAAAATAAAGTCATATACCTACATGGAAAGCGAACCTGAAGATGATGTCTGTTTAAAACGTTTATACCCAAGACGGATTTACGAGGTGGAGAAGGCTATTCACTTACTAAAGAAAGTTCAGGTTCTGGACTTTACTAATCCAAAGCAAGGCGTTTATCTTGATTTGACATTAGATATGGCATGGGGAAAAAGAAAAAAGTGGAGCCATTTGCCAGTGTTATTAGTTTAGCATACCCTTTTGCTTCAGAAGTCAACAAAGTTGCTGTATTTACAGGGACTGCATCTGAGATTAAAATAGCAGAAGAGAATGGAGCTGCGTTTGCAAGAGGAGCTGACCTGGTTAAGAAGATCTTGGATGATGAGGTTGTTGTGGACTTTTATGTAGCTGTTCTGGAAATAATGACTGAGCTTAACCCATTAAGGAAAAAATTGAAAAAAAATATTTCCAAAGACTGCTAGAAATTCCATTGGTCGTGACATCCCTAAAATGCTTGAATTATTTAAAACTGGACATGAAATTGTGGTAGATAAAGAAAGGTAGAACTTTCTCAGCACCAAAATAGCAACATTGGATATGCCAAATGACCAAGTAACTGCCAATCTTGAAGCAGTTATAAATGAAGTCTGTAGGCACAGACCGCAAAATCTGGGCCCGTTTGTGGTTCATGCCTTCCTTTGTAGTTCAACCAGTGAAGGTTTGCTGCTGAAGACTAACTCGTTGTTGCCCAAAGAAGTTGAAACCAAAGAAGCTACCTAAAAGTGTTGTATTGTGAAATTATTGTGTGTGAGGGGGAGGGGGGGTGGTTAAAAAAAAAAAAGCAAAGAGAAATCTATAAAACTGAACTGTAATCTCTTGTTTGGTTCCTCATGTTTTCTTGATCAGTACATTTAGAAGTAAATTTTAACACTATTTTTTTTTACAGTTTCAAAAATAAATGTCATTTAAAAAATTGTAATGTTGATGCAGCAAACTTTCACATTTTGAAAATTCATAACCAACCCTTCTTAAATTGTTGTTTTGGGTAAAGCTATTATTAAAAGTTTTAGTCATGCTAGAAGCTTATATTATATATAGATATCCCCCAATTATTTTAAATTGATATCAAAAATTAGTTATACATTACAGCTCATGGGGAAACAGAATTATCTTACCCTTCATAACATAGATGTTTTCTTTTAAACTAGTTACATTTACCAAACATTTTAAGTTGGCATTTGATTACTTTTATTCTTTAAGTTAGAGAATCATGGCCCAGTTACTGACTTTACCATAGTAAATTATTGCATATTTAAAGAAAAGGACATTAGAAGCAGCACTCTAAGTGATTTCTCTTAAGCCAAGCTTTATTCAGTTAAGAAGAAACAATTGACACTAGGTTGAAACCAACGATTGATGTCATATTGAAATCACTGAATGTTATTGAACTAAACCTCACTGTTCTTACTGTTCCAGGCAACTAACAGAGTTCCATTTGCCATCCGAATTAACTGGATTTATCACCAACACTCATAAACTTTTCTCCTGCAGATATTGAGGTGGGCTGGAGTTATTCTTTCTCAAGAATTGTTATGGAAGGCATCAACAAAATATTCAAAATCATGCCTCTTCTGCATAGCTTCTTGAGCTCCTTGAGATCCGAGGGGAGAGTTTTGATGAAGATGTCCCACTTAATACTGAGTCTTACATGGACTCTTATTCTCTTCCAATTGTCTAGGTTTGGATCTATGTATTAGCTCCCATCTATTGTTAGAGAAACCATTTTTGATCCTGGCTTATTGAGACACTGATTGCAGCTATAGTGAAATGTCACTTGGCATCAATTTTTTATATGTTCCTTTAGCAGAATAATAATATTTGGATTTCTCCTAGGTATATGACCTATCATTTCTTTACTTCTACATTTGGGAGGAGGGGCCTTTGGCAGATAGGGTCTTTGTAGCTCAGGCTTATCTCTATTCTTTCTGAAGCCCAAGATTTCCTTGAACCCCTGATGGACTTTTCTATATTCCACAAGTGCAGTGATTACAGATGTGAACCTCACCAAGCCTTGTTTATTTTTATAATCTAAAATCATTTCACAACCTGGTATCCACAGAAGCAAACTTGGGCATCTCACTCCAATCACCATTTGATAGGCATTCTTGATGCTAGGAGGTAAATAGGAGGTGATTCCCATTTTCATTTGCTCCACCAGATAACCAATACCCCTCTGCACTCTGATATCAATGGCTCAGTGTCTTACGATGGAAGCTATGGGCAAATGAGAAGGTAAAGAGGTCTCATAAGCATACGATGAAGTCTACACTCATCCATTTCTCTGGAACTCAGCACATGTATTCCCTTAAAGTAGCTCGCACTGATGCTCCCTGATAAGGGAACAAAATACACCATTGCTTAACTGTAGCTTTGCCTCTGTCAATTACCATCTAGTCTAAGTGTTTGATTCCCCCAAAGAAAAAAACCATAGGAAAAAAATAGAAAGGATCAATTTTTAAAATTCTCTCACTAAGAAAACGATGTGTATAATGTATCATTATTGGCATGGGCCTCAGCTGTTTTATCAGATAAAAGATGTATTTCCAGAGGAATCTCATTTTCAAACAGAAACAGTAAATGATAAGTATTGTTTAAGATTTTATAAGCTAAAAATCATATGAAAACAATTATTGTTTATTTGAAATTCAGATTTTATTAGGTGGCTTAGAATTGGATTTGTTAAAATTGACGATCCTAGCCTACGAAATTTATTTTATCATAATAAGCACATTTACATGTATGTGTGTATACACCTGAATTAATTACAGAAAGCATAAATATTATGTTTTCCTTTAATTGCTTTCAAATAGCCAAAACCTGGTTCAAGGCAAAATGCAAAGTCTTGGCCATTGTCTGTCTTTCAAATGTATGTTCTGTGTTCCTAGAAGCTGTACATTTAAATAGTCTCTCACATTAGATGAGAATTAATATTTTCAATTAGCTTTCAGTACCTCCTTATAGGACTATGTTGGTATGTGATTTTATTTCTGTGTCTGTGCTCTGTTTTGTTAAAGGAAAGTTTTAGGAACCTGCAGATGATTAGCTTGTGTACAAGTTAGGAAGACCTGGACCTTTCCTGGTCTTCCCTCCAAGTGCTGCCCGCTAAGTGGTGCTGCTGAGGTTGGATTGCTCCCACTTGTTCCCTCAGTGCCTTTCATATTTTAATAAGACCATTTGTTATAGTTAGCTTCTCATGTTAGAGCCATTAGATTTTATGGGAAACAGCATATCATTATCTCAGTTGCATTCTTAACCATTTGGGATGCTTTTAAGTTAGGGAGTTTTTTTTCCCTCTGTCTTAAATTTGCAATCACTGGTGCCTTTGTGCCTGTTCAGCTTATTTTTGTCCTTAGGTTGCTTGATCTTATTTTTTCAACTCTGTTCTGTTGAAGTGACTGAGGATCAGTGTAACCAGAAGCTTGAGAAGGATTGTTTCAAAGCAAATGTTTCAGAAACTCACTGTATACGAAGAAGATTTGCATCTGAAGAGTTTTGTGCTCTCTCTCTCTTTGTCTCTCTCTCTGTCTCTCTCTGTCTCTCTGTCTCTGTCTCTGTCTCTCTCTCTCTCTCTCTCTCTCTCTCTCTCTCTCTCTCTCTCTTTCTCTCTCTCCACAAACATACAAGGAAGCAGTCATAACTATTCATACTCTGCCCTTTCCAATTCATATTATGGAATTAAGCATGGAAATAAGGATTCCATAAATCATAACCATAGCAATCTCAAATGTTATATTAATCTTCTATTTTTAAAGACTATTCTATAACTAAGAGTATCATTTACACATTGAATGACATTATAATACAATGGTTTTATATAATTTTAAACACAAGGGAAATAGAAAAATAGTATTTATAAACCCCTCCCTCCAGATCAAATTTAAACAACAACAACAACAAATTGCTTTTTGTAAGGGGGTCAATACAAAGAACGAACCCAGTGACTAGTCATGTCTCATTCCTCCTGTACTAATGGCCAAATGGAATTAAGGGGATTACCAGTTTTTACATCCAGTACTCAAATTATCCCACCTTAATATCTTTTGGAATGCCAAAGTGGTTATGGCTACTCTGATACACAGGAAACTGAAATCACATAGTCAGCATGAATATTTGCTCATTTGTTACATGTACATGATTTTTCTTACACTCCTGCATTTTTCACCACCTAATATTAGTTTCAAATGACTATTATGAAATACTGGAGGCTGGACAATTAATAAAGAGGAGAAAAATTATGTATTTCACAATAGTAATGATTCAAGGGAACGCTACTCCATCTGCTTGGTTTCTGGTGAGGGCCATGTGCTGGCACACATATAGCAAAGAAACAGGAGGGAAGTACGCATGAAGAAAAAACTCTGATCAAGAGAGAGAAAAGGATGAGTTCAATTCATACTATATTAATCCTTTAATGACAATGGATCTTCTGTGACCCTTCTGTCCCTGTAACGTCCCAACACTTATCACTGCCATTACACTGGGAACCAGACTTCCAGGACCTGAAAGTTATGGGATGAAAAACATGTGAGTCATATAAATTTGAGAGAAGTCACCTACAGTGCACATAGATAAACAGTCCCACAGAATTATTTCTATGAGCTATTAGTGACTAAAAACAAAGTAGATCATGAATAACCCAAAGATTTCCAGCATTGCAATTAGAAACTATGGATATTTATAAATTATAGATTGCTTGCCATTTCCATGTATGGAAGTGTATGCTGCTTTTGAAATGAGTCCATGAGTCCTAGGAGAGGTATATGTATATACTCATGTGTAAATATTTGAGTGGAAATATCAGGAGATTCATTGATAGATGGATAAAAGAGATATATAGAATACTGTTTAATTAAAGAAATACTTGGACTCCTGTCATGGGACAAGGTAGGCAGGTATAGAGCATATATTGTTAATGCAAACATGATCAGTTCATTCATTCATATATATTATATATATATATATATATATATATATATATCATTTATATGCATGACTTAGTAGAAATAAATAATAGACAAGTGATTAAAAGAGATTGGGGATGAGGGAGAGCAGAGAAGGAGAAAAGAGGGCCAACTGTTAAAATTTGATAGCTAGAGCAGAAGAACAAATTTCTGTGTTTTATGGCACAACAGGGGAATGCAATTAATTACAATGTATTAACTATGTCAAAATGTTAAATATTCTGAATCCACTAGCAATAAGAAATGGTACATGTGACAGATATGTTAATAACACTGAATTAAACATTATGCAATATGTGGGAATCAAAACACCATAATGTACCTTGAAAATGCATACTAAATCTCTGCCAATAAAAACTTATAAAATCAATCAATCAGTCAAAGTAAAAAGACAGTTTTGTCACAAGGATGAGGTGTGATTCTCTGGAGACTACTCTACAGTGAAGTGTATAAACAGAAAATTTCCCTCACTTATGTTTGTAAGAAGAAACGAGCCAGAAATAATATAAATGATAAATTGTATTTTATTTCCTACTTCTACATGTTTATCATTTTTGTTAATCCTTACATAATGTCACATATTTAATTTACTCACAAAATATATACCTTGACTTCCTTACAACCTAGTTCTTTTCTGTGATGTTGCAAAACATAGGAAAAGGGAGCTAGCATGTTCATCATTAGGAAATTTTGGTTCCATTTTAGTTTCTGATTTCCTATTGTTTCATAATAAAAGAGGAAGGTCAAAGAGATGAAAGACTTTGGTTCTATGTCAATTTGATGTTTCTAGCAATACAACCTTTTGCACAGTGGGTGCTCAAAAACTTATTTTTATTAAAGAATTTGTTATTTTTTATACTGACTGTATACTATGACATGTTTTCAGGAAAATAACATGAATTAAAATTAAGAAAAACAAAACAGACAAACAAAACAAAAGCATTGGGTCTATGGAGGTGGCTCAGTGGTTAAGATCAGGAGCTCAAGTTTACATTCAAGCCCAGATATGAGCCTTCTCCTGATTGGTATTTTTGTAAAACATTGTGCATTCAAACCTTGGCAGGGGTGACATTCAAAAAGGGAGTAACAATGTTGTGTCTAAAAACTCATACCTGGCATTCCAAAACTTGGGGTGTGAAGGCAGGAGAATTTGGAGTTCACAATCATCTTTGACTACGTAGAGTTTAAGGCTATCTTATGCTATCAACACGCAATCTCAAACAAACACATAAAAGATTCAGTATTTCTAGGTAAGAGTAAAATGCTGCAAAGAAAAGAAATGCTGTTATTAAATGGGTACAGACAAAGTGTGTCAAAGTAATGTAAGAAAAAATTACTATCAACTATTTAGAAGCCGCTTCAAAGTCAGTTCATGCAATTGTTCAAAGAGAAGTGAGGAGGCAGGAGATTCAAGAGCACTTCCTGTTGATTGTTTACTGGCTGATGTTGGGCCAGCCACTCTACGTTCACACCACATTCCACAGTCATGAAAGAGACTGCAAATGGTTCTTTAATAGTTTTCTTAAATTTAACTTTTGAGAATATTTATACTAGCAATGTAAGTTTATTATTTCCATCCCACCCTCTCCCCTATCCAATTCATCTGAAATCCCTTCTACTCCTTCTGAATGTCATGACCTCTACTTTAATTATTGTGTGTGTGTGTGTGTGTGTGTGTGTGTGTGTAAAATTTGTTAAATCCAGAATCCATTTACTGTTTCTTATATGTATATGTGTTTAGTGCTGACTGCTAATATAAAAGGCAAAGATTTTCCCTCTCTTAGCAGACATTAATTATATGTAACTCTTCATCTAGGGTCAGACCTTTCCAGATTTTCTTATCACATTGGGATGTCTGCTGACATTGTCATTATGCAGGTCTTTAAGGATCTTTACATTTGAAAAGCACATTGGATATGCTACTATATCTTTCCAATTAAAGAACGAACAAGTATATCATCAACAAAGTGAAAATATGAAACGTGCTTCTAAAATACTTCTATGACCACGCTCTGAATTTTATGTTGTGTCTTACATATTTATGTTGATAATTTACATTATATTTAAAAATCTCATTATAGAGACTTCACTTCTTTGGAATGGATTTACACATTATTTTAAGTTACCCTAACATGTCTTTCAAAGAAATATAACACACTGGGGAGTATATTTTTTATAAACCTTATACAAACATTATCTTATAAGAAAAATCATAGAATTCCATAGGACATAGATAAATATATATAACAAATATATTATTAAAAACCAATTGGACCTACTGTTTGCTTTTCCAGATTTCTGTTCAAAACCAAGCTTCATTTGTAAACACTGTTCTAATGAAGTGTTTTAAATCATATATATTATTAGAAACTGGCCTAATAAAAGATGACAATAAGGTAACAGAGTTTTTCCCAACCTTGATACTTTTGTTTGATCTAAAGAATGAACAGAGTGAGAGAACTGAACCAGCTCAGACAAAAGGTCCTCTGACCATGACCTCCTCCTGAGCCATAGCATGCAAACATGGGCCATAGACAGACGTCAAAATTCTAATCCCTGGCATGACTGTTCTGAGCACATAATTTATACACTGCCTCAGTTGCAGCTCACCGTGATTTACATTCTCTATGGCAGCTTTTATCATTGACAAGGGGAATTGATTTATGGAATATCTCAAAAGCAGGTGTTATACCCTGGCACTCAATTTACTGTCAAAATTTCAAGTGCCCTATGTTGAGGTGCTTGATTGCCAATGATTTCTATCCACTGGAATTTATACTATGCTATTAAAATTCCAAAACATTATCTGAATCTTTTTGTGTTTATTTAAAAATCCAAAATATTATCTAATCTTTTTGTGTTTATTTTGCTTAATTCTGCAAAATATCATGTATTCATTTTTTCTTTCCATTTCATCTGAGCATAATTAGTTTTTCACATCTATTTGGCAACATGATTTAGTAAGCATGCATTTCAACACCATATCACAAATTTCCCATAAACCATTGATTACAGCATTTCTAAAACATTTTGTCTTTGTGACATTTATGTGTGACACAGCCTACTTCTTACTTAACCAAAGGAAACGGCTTGTCAAACACAGGAAGCCTATTTCTGAGGATTTTAGCCCTTTCCAATAACATCTCTTCTCTCCTTTCCAAGCTATTCACACACAGAGTCTCTTCTGATGTAATTGCATCCAATAAATGAGTTTTTTTTACATTTCCATATCCTTTCCAGTATGGGAGTTTTAATTCACTTCTGAACTGGATATTTGTAAAAAATCTTTGATAAAACACATGTGAGATACATGTTTATTTGCACATCCAGAATGTTTCCCATGAGCAGGGTGTCACTGCTTACACCATTCTCAAATCTTCAGGCTTGTGATCCACACAGTGACAGCATTAATATTAGTGTTGTGTGAATGTCTATGCTCTGTATTAATGAGATGTGGTGCTAAACATTTGAACACAGTCTCTGGCATTGGGAAAATGTTTAGTAGATGTACTTGCCATTGCTATATACCTAAGGACATAGATAATAAGATGCAAATTATGTTTTAGATTAATTTAGAAGCATTAAAAGATTGAAAACTTCCTTATTGTTTATTTGAATATAAAACTCCCACAAAATAGATATTAAAGAATATCAGTAACAAGGGTTAGTGTTTTCATTATTTATCTATTTGTTTATTTTTGGTTTTCTGGTGTTTAACATAAAATGTTTTATTGAACCCATAAAATACTTTGGAAAATTTGAAAATGCTATGAAGAAACCTCCACTTATGAAAATTTAATGGAAAGCGTAAGTGGTAGTATTCAAGTAAATAAGCTATATACAAACAATAATGGTAACAGTTGCATTTTGTTTATGAGTGAAGACATTCAAATGATTACTATATTTCCATCAACAGGATCAAATTTGAGCCAAGGATATTCACTCGTTAATGCTTCCTTTAAAATTTGTCACACTTACAATAAAATAGGATCTTTGCTGTAGATGACCTTGCAAAAAACCATTACTGAACAAGTACCAGCTGGGCGTTGGTGGCACATGCCTTTAATCCCAGCACTTGGGAGGCAGAGGCAGGCGGATCTCTGTGAGTTCGAGGCCAACCTGGTCTACAAGAGCTAGTTCCAGGACAGCCTCCAAAAGGCCACAGAGAAACCCTGTCTCTAAAAACAACAACAACAACAACAACAACAAAAACCAAAACAAGTACCATTCCATATTTACAATCACTAAAAATTGTCAGCACATGGTATAGATATATTAGTACTATATTGCTAAGTTTCTAAACATTCTTAGCATTGTATCAGTACATTTTCTGATACAAGCACCACAGAATATAGATCAAACATATACACTACACTATTTCTCACTATAACCAACATCTTTCCCTTTTCTTTTTGATTAGGTGTGTGTGTGAGACACACACACACACACACACACACAGAGAGAGAGAGAGAGAGAGAGAGAGAGAGAGAGAGTGCCTGTGTGCTGTATGTTCATGCTTTCATACCATCTACAGACATATTGTGTGCCTTATACTATAGTAAAAATAAATAATGACAAGTCTTACTTGATCTTAAATTATTCTTTAAATCCAGGTTGCAAAAGTGTCTTTACTGCCAGCAAAAACAGAAATAAAATTCCTGAAAATAAAAGAATACTTGCCAGGTGGCAAAATATGCTTCAAATAGTAAACCTTATTAGACCCATAGAAAGGCATTTTTTTCTGCAGAAGTGTAGTCTTTTGAAAAAAAATGTAAAACAAGAATGATAAAGTCACATCAAATTATAGTCACACACAAACACACACATACCCACACACCCCACACACACACATGCATGCAGGTATTCTCTGGATGTAACCTTAATTTGACATATGAAATTGACTGTTTCTAAAAAGTTAACACCTGAAATTATATCTCTTTAAATACACTTAACACATAACACAAACAGATTACTACATCATCAGAGCAGACACATAAGGCTTATCTTACTAGAATTTTTGAAGATGGAAAATAAGGAACATTATCTAGATAGTTTAAATATTACTCCCTTTCATGTATACTTTTACATGTCTCTGGTAACAGTGATCATGTAACTCTAGCTGAAGGCATATTCTACAGAAATGAAAAGGCATGTGATATATATATATATATAATATATATATATATATATAATGACAAACAACAATGTACACATAGTACTTACACACTGCTATTACTCTAATAAATTTCTTTATTACACACAAATGAACCTGCCTACATATGTAAACTTTAACATGAGAAATCTATCTCTATGTTCAACTTTTCTATCTCAGATCTTGCCACTAATGTCTCTCTAAGATAGTTATGAGCTTATATTACAATTATTTTAATTTTTATTTGAACATTTTATTTTTTAAAATGTGTGATATTCAGAACACATTTTTATATATCTGTGACTCAGATTTTGAAGCATCTTTTTTTAATGACCTAATTCATTACAGTAGAAAGAGATACTGATGGAAAAATGCTAAGCTTAAAGTGTATTAGATACACTCATTGCTGACAAATTACCCTTGATTCTGAGCACATTCAGTAAGAAAACTAAGATTTGAGATAGATAATAAATTGAAATGGTATAGATATACATAGACGATGTATCATTTGATAGACAGATGATAGATGACAGGAGGATAAATAATAAATAATAGATTAGATACGTAGATGATGATAGATGACAGAAAGACAAATGGATGGTATAGTAAGCTGAACTAATTTGTGCTTCTATGACAAGCAACTAAATACTTGTTATACATAAATATTTATTTGATTCATGAGTTCAGAAGCTGTAACAGCTAGAGAAAATTCCCATTGTGTGACAAGGAGTTTCATGCAGAATCACTTCATGATAGAAAGCATGAAGGGTAAAGGAGGATCAACATGAAAGATATGGATTAGGATAGTTGCTTTCACTCTAGGGATAACTTAAAATAACAGCAATCTATTCATAAGAGATGGGACTCACATTTTAATCTAATGGATTGGAAGTGAAATTATCAAATTATAAACATTACAGAATACATTCAGATCATACAAAATGGTCATAAATAACATAGAAATATATAAGCTTATACTACTTTCATGCTGACTCACAAAATTTAGTGACAGCACCAAGGGATTCACTCTTCCATTCCTCACTCCTATCTATAGTTAATTTGTTCCAAAGCTAAGCCTTTCAAAGCTACTGCAATCATCTCTTTCTATGTATCCAGAACTACCTACAACATATTGACATTGCCTCCATTATAAGAACATAACATGAGTATTTCTCTGTAATAGGTTATCTCCTTACATGGAGCACTGGACATGAATGCTGTGAGTAAAATCAATATTTTCATTTCATTATTATTTTATTGAATTGGTATACAGTTCACTTGTTTTTACTTATGTTTCATACATGCTTTGTTTTCAGTTTTTAATTCATATTGTTAAGTATTGATAAAGTTAGACATATGCTGAAGAATTTATTCAGGAAAAGCTGTTACTACTCTCTTGCTCTAACATTCTGCCAACCCCTTATACATCAGCATTTCAATTATGATCTCTTTTTTTCCAAACAAGACAAAACATACCCATATTATTTTAATTGTTCTTACTTCTTTACATAAACAGCCATATATAATATTGTACTCATAAGTTACAAGGTCACAGATTCTAAAATGAAGAAACACATTTTAAAGGCAAGATAACAGGTTAATTCATAATAGCCAGCCTGGTGATTCACCAACATAGAGGTCCTTCTGTGACTTTCATTCCTCACCCAGGAGAATATAATCCAGTTTTAAGGAGTCAATAAAACAGTGAGACACTAAAGCAGCTCCTGTTCAATAGCTTTTGAGTTGTTTGTTTGATGAGGGGAAAAGACTGAAAATTATAGGCAAAACAGATAAGTTTAGGATTTTCTTTTTTCTGGAATATTAAGAGACAGAAAGAAGGCAGAACCCCTAACAGCACAAGCAGCTGCAGGAAGTAGGGTACTATTAAACTAGTCCTAGGGCTTCATAAAGCTAATAGAAATTGGGATGGACCAGAAGAGCTGTTCAATTCAATTGGTCCAATGATGGGGAGCCCAGGACTTTCTTACATTTTTGGCACAACCTGATAAATTCCAAAAAAGAATAATTACTTTTTAAAATTCATTTTACATACAAACAACAGTTTCCCCTCACCCTTCCTCCCCCGCCACTTCCCCTGTCCTGCCATTCATCTGCTCCCCAGAGAGTGTAAAGCCTCCCATGGGGAATCAATGAAGCCTGGCACATCAAGTTGAGGCAGGACCAAGCCTTCCTCTGAATCTGCATCAAATTTGAACAAGACCATAAGGATTAGGTTCAGAAACAGGGGGGGCGGGCTGGGCAGGACAGGGCTTCTTTAATCTCCCCTCCTAATCTTAATCCTGCCTTGCCATTAGTTATTCAGCTCTTTATTAGACCATCAGGTGTTTTAGACAGGCACAGTAACACAGCTTCGCAGCATTAAACAAATGCAGCATAAACAAAAGACACCTTAAAATAATAATCCCCAACAAACATTCTTATAACTCCTAAGTTTTTATCTACCATCTAGTGCTAAAATCTCTCTGTCACTGTCCTTCTCTCTCCCTCCCTCTCTGTCTCTTCCTCCCTCCTAATTACCCATGACTCATTGTGTTGATAACATCTCTTATATAGTGAATTGAGGCTAGTCAGTCCCAGAATCTGTGTTATGAAGGTATCTACTTCTCTTCTCATAAGAAATGATAAGGAATCACCTGTATGTTTCCTGGAGATTGTATTATTTAGATGTTTCTTTTATGACTTCCAAAAGCCTTACAAAATTGTTAATAACTTTCCTGCTCAGTATGGTTAGTTTCATTCTTTTTTCATATTTTATATATTTACATTTTATTACTATTTTTTTTCTAGCAATAGTTTCTTCATTTTACAGGAAGGTTAGTAAACATGTAGAGGGTAAGTGACTCACCTCTTGCTTGTTTTAGTCCCAATTTGGAATTCTCCAGTGTGGTGATGATCTCAGCAGGACACCATTTCTTAGGTTTGGGTTATTTGTTGTATTACCCAAGAGAAGTAGATAATAGTAAAATGAATTAAAGATGTCATTTAAAGCATATAATAAACTGCTCTCTTACTATTCACCATCCTGCAACTGAAATCTCTAAATATTTTTCACCTTGACTCAGGAAAAGAATAAACAATGGTGATTTAAGTAGTAGTTAAAATAACATAATGCATCTATGAAAATTATGCCTGGTAATCTTTGTGGATTTTTAATAAGAGTAAAACTTATTGAAGAACAGATATGTGTGTGCGTCGATACTTCAAATATATATGCATGTCTAGATTCTACAAATATATAGAGAGATAGAGAGATAGATAGATGAAAGGTAGATAGCTAGCTAGCTAGCTGGCTAGCTAGATAGATAGATAGATTTCGATTGAAATGGCAGAGTTTATTTCATCTTGAGTATCATTTTAACCTTGCTGTATATGCACTCATTGGTCTAGTCATACTTATATACTCAATGACTCTAGAGATTCCAGTTATCAGCCCTAGAAGAATAATGCACAGTTAAAACAAGCTCATTTGCTTGTGTAAGTCCTCTTCTTGACCAGCTTAAAGGCATCCATTCCCAGAAGTGCTTGATGAATTATGAACGTGTTTCTCCTGAGCACAGTGAACAACATATTATACTAGGAGAGACCTTGTATTCTGTTTCCACCACACACATTGATTACAGCTCTGTGAGTCTTGATCGAAATGGGTGCAAGATCAAGTGGGGTACAAAGTGAGGACACAGAGTGAAGGGAGTTGTGAGGCCTCTCTCTTCTGATGGACACAGAATCTGTCTCTTTATCCCTGACGTAATGTTTATGCTGTGCTGAATTTAGGCTTCAGAATGCTTCCTTAGCGGTGCTCAGTTTTAATCCCAGCATTCGGGAGGCAGAAGCAGGCAGATTGCTGTGAGTTTGAAGCCAGCCTGGTCTACAGAGAGAGTTCCAAGGCAGGCTCCAAAGGAATAAAGAATGCTTCCTTTGTCCCTATTTTTTTCATACAAAATAAGAAGCTGAGTTCACTTCTGTGAAAGATGAAGGTTTTGTTTGCCAAAGAAACACAGCCAGACATTTCTGAGTTTTTGAACCTTTATTATATGAGTGATTACATTTGCAATTCATTCCTGTAAGATTCTGAAAACTTTCTCCAAGTCCCTGGAAGAAAAAATAAATTATAAAGACCCTCTTAATTGTTGTTGAACCAGTATGAAAGCCATTATTTTCCTCCTTGCTTACAGGTTTAAATAATGAGCCTCATGACTAGACATTATCGGGAAAACCTGTGTGAATTAATAAGTGTAATGCAGGCATCAGAGTTCTGCTTCACTAAGAATAAGAGGCTGCAGGTGTGTACAATCCTTCAGAAGCTACCAGCAAACACATTTCTATTGGAGGAGAGGAGGAAGTGAGGTCTCAAATTAGTTTGTAGTAGGAATGTGAGGCTCAGAGTCTCTGCACATTAAAGCATGCATAATCTATATCAACAATCACAGCAGGGCTGAAAGTTTTCCTACTTTAAGGCAGTCCCTCATTTTATGGGGACAAGGAAATGAGGAGAAAACGCTTCCTAAGAAAGGAACTCAAGCCAACTCACAGATAGAAACTAAGGTACAGAAGTAGATATTTACATTGCTTGAAAATACTAGGTCACAACTAATTAAAATGGAAATAAGCTAGCAATGCTATCAGCCTTACATCTTCAAACACTTAGTATATTGTTATTAATTAACTGCTGAAACACCATAAATTTTTTGTATACAATTTCTTTCTTCACAGGCATCAATTTTTAAATATATTCTATGAAGAAGATATAAAATTAATTCAATGTATCATGGGTGATTGCAAAGAAGAGTTATTGATAATTTAGAACACTCCGTTCAGCTTCACCACTTTTTAACCAGTAGTGCTGAGTCTATAAATTTCTACCATGTTGCTTATTTAGGCAAAGATGCAGACATTTAGAAAATTATTAGATGTGTCCATAATTCCTACTTGGTGAATATGTTTCCAACATGCTGTCTTTCAGTGGATCATTTTATCATTGCCATGTCCTGCTACTTCATTCTCTGTCTCATCTTCATTGAGTTCATTACTCTAGGTGGATTCATAGAAAAGATGGGATAGTGGCTCCTATTTAAATTCTTCTCTTTAGTATTAAACTTGCTTGATAGCAATTTCATGCCTCAGTGGCTCATGGGAATGATAGTACTTGGGGACTTTCTGGAAGACTGAGGAGAGGAGTACCACTAGAACTAGTTAGGGAGTTTCCTAAAGTTCAGGAACAGAGCTTGGGCTACATTTTAATGCCAGCCCCACAGCTCTAGAGTACAGAAAATAATCATCAGGAATGGCTAAGGGCAGGTCTCTGAGACTTAAGTTTTAATAGTTTCACAGTCATAGAAATTCTCCCAGAATAAAATTCCTGGTATGCTTCCAAGAATTAAATTATTTACTCCTTTAACCAAGATCACAGTCAATATTTGACCACTTGAAGTTGTATTCCTTGCTCTCATGTGACTATTCCAAGACAGCACAAAATAGGTTCATTTTCTGAGACCTTTTAACAAGATGGATACTTCATTTCTTTAGGAAAATTGTAATTATATCTAGTATATAAATTCCCAATGAACTCAATAATATGAAATATAAGTCAAAAGCACTTTCCCAAGAAAAGAAAAGTTTTTTGAATTAGGAATGAAAATTCTTTTGGTTAAATAGCAAATGAAATGCTTGTCAACAATACCATATTAAATAAATGAAAAGGCAATTAAGAGTCCAGTTGGCAATTTATAGAACTTCTCTGGGAAAATAGCTTTCATTCCTAAGAATTGTCAGGATTATAGAGAAAGCAACCATCACTGATATTTAGAGAATCAGAAAATAACACTTAAAGTTTTCTTTTTGTCCATAGTATTATCCACACTAGGTCCAAAATATTTGTCTCTGTAAATAAAAAAGAAAGGTCATCTGATATTAAGGTTTGTCATTAAAACTATAATTTGAGGCTACATAAATGACTCAGTAGCTCAGTGAGTAAAAGCAGTTGCCATGTAAGCCTGAGGACTGAGGGTATATTAACAGAATCCACATAAAAGTTAGATGCAGTGGCTCAAGTATCTGAAAACCCAGAGCACCTCTATAGTAAGAAAAGAGATTCAAAGATCACAATCCAGGAACTCAGGACCAAGATAGCCTGGCATACTCAGTGGTGATCAGATTTGGTTGTAAACAATAAGGAAAATAGGGTATTAATACACAAAGGCTATCTTCTTATCTATAGGTACTGGTCATAGTATACATAAACCCATACCATAGAAAAACATTCACACATACACACTCACAAAAACTCACACACACACACACACACACACACACACACACACACACACACACACACACACGGAAAGAAAGAAAAAAAAGAAAGAAAGAAGTACATGTAGGAGTATTAAAAGAGCTGGAATTATTGATCAGTAGTTAAGAATAGTTGTTACTCTTGAAAAAGATCAGTGTTTAGTTGCCAACATTCATATCAGGCAACTCAGAGTCTCATGTAAATCCACCTCCAGGGATTTTCTGGCCTCCACAGGCAACTACACTTATGTGCACATGCTCATACATGCATACACACAGAGAGACACACCTGTACCCATACACACGTGTGCATGTGCACATATTTAAAAACAGAACATGTCTATAAAGAAAGACATGGAAAACAGTTCTCAACAAGCCTCCCCTATTGAGAGTCACACCTTTGTACAAGCAACTCTCTTGGGTATGAGGTGGATCTCTGACTTGTTTGCTAATGAATATCACAATGGTGATGGAATATTATGTTTAAGAGTGGATTTTATAGAATCATGACTCCTTTCTTGTTAGTAAACCTCTTTTAAAAAATTGTTGATACACACTGCCATGATCTGAGAATGGGTAAACAAACTGTACCCATATTTAAGGGTAGTTTGTAGCTTCCAGCATTCAATAAACAATTAAACCCACATGGCAGGAAACAATGAATCGGACGCTAGCTGATCATCATATTACCTTAGAAATGGAATTTTCCTTGGTCTGTGTTTACAATGACACCTTCTACCTTGTGTGAAACTTTGGAGTAAGCTTTAGGCCAAGATGCTGAAATAGAAACTTTTTTTCTAATGAGAAAAGGTAAAGGTGTGGAGGGGGTAGTTGTAGAGGATTTCAGAGTATTTGAGGCAGGGGGAATGGTGATTATAATATATTGTACTAAAAAGGCTGCTTTCAGTAAAAATTGAGATTATAAAAAATTAAAGAAACAAAGACTAGTGAAGCTGAACAATCTTCCTTTTACTGAAAAAAATGTGTGTGTGTGTGTGTGTGTGTGTGTGTGTGTGTGTGTGTGTGTGTGTGCATGTGTGAGTGATCAGTTTTTATTAGCTATAAACAATAGATAATTAAGGCAAACATCAGAAGTTTATGCTATTAAACACATTCAGTAAAGAAAAACATTACTGTGGGTGTGATTTACAGTTTGACTACAAAGCTGTAATATTAAAATCCTCACTGAAGTTCTTCCTTCTGAGTATTGCTCTCCAATCCCCACCCCCCTCCATTCTAACTTATTTCTCTAAAGTTTTCTCATTGACTAGGTCTGGGCACACATTCAGCAGTACTTTCTTTTTATCACAATTTATCTTTAACCTGAAGAATGTTCATATTCAGCATAGATATGGTCTAGTCTTCATTCCTTCTTTTACAGAAATCATTGATATGTCTGGAAGTTCCTCACATGGCCACCACTTGTCAAACAAATGTATTTTCACACAGAAAGTGACTTAAAAAAAATGGATTCAATCACATGCATCATTTAATTGTTTCTCTAAATCTTACTTATCAGAGGTTATTTAAATTTCCTTTTTAATTATCCCAAGGGAATTTTTCCCCTTGAGAGCACTATACCATTACAATATTTCTCCCTTTTCTATCTGTCCTCCAAAACCTCCTATGTGTTCTTTCTGATCTCTTTCAAATTCAGGTTCTCCCTTTTCCACTGTTATTGGGTGTATATATGTTTATGTATATACCTACATATATTTAAATATACCCTACTCAGTCTGTATAACGTTGCCTGTGTGTATGCTTTCAAGAAATACACCCAATTGGTATGCTCTTGCCTGAGGAAAAACACCTCTCTCACTTCCAGCTTTCTTTAGTTGCCTATAGTTGTTTGGGTAATATTGGGATATTTTTTCTCTGTCCAGTTTGGCATATTGATTAGTGTCATTCTTGTATTGTTCACATTTGGGTAATCAAGTTGGCAAGACTTTGTGTGTGTAGCTTCTGACATTACTAGGAGACATAATCTCATGCAGAATACCTTATCCTATGGCTCTAGCAATCTTTCTGCCTTTCCAACCCTATTCCACAATGTTTCCTAAGCCCTGGGTGTGGGAGTGTTTTGTAGATATATTGTTTGCAATTGGGCTTCACAACTCTGGATGTGGTTTGCTTAACGTTCTTCCTCTGTTGCAATAAGAAATTTCCTAGATAAGTGTTGAAGAATCCAGTTATCTGAGAGTACAGGGACAAGGTTTGCAGCTTGTTGCTAGCAACTGTGCTGACTTAGTAAATAATAGTTGTAGATTCTCTTCCAACAACCATAACTTCACCATCAAGTAGTTAGCTAGATTTCCAGTACCAGGCATAACATTCCTTTTGTATTAAGCAGATCTTAAATTTTAATAGTTTAAGGCATACAAAAAGTAAATATCTGATGAGATTATTATAGTTTAAGGCATAAGAAAAGTAAATATCTGATGAGATCATTAGTAAATGTTCATGATAATTCAGTAATTTAATGGTCTGTAGTTCTTACTTTGAAAATAAATAATGTGAAATGTTTTTTCTCCTCAAAACGTCTTTACATCTTTCTTAACACTAGTCATTTTACTACTTGATTTTCATATTCATCACTCTCTTATGTCATTAGATTTCCAATGATTGACCTATTCTTGTTACACATTGTCAGTGATATTTTTAATTCTTTTATACACTTTGATAAATCATAAGCCAAATATCAGGTTTCTTTAGCACTGGAAGAATACATGTAAAAGGTGTCACTGTGACTTGCTTTCTGATCAGTTTTTGAGAAAGTCCTTTGAGATGCAGAGAAGGTATATTTTTTGTGTTTGTGTAGAATGTCCTGTAAATATTTGTTAGATTCATTTGATTCAAATGTCAGTTAGCTTCAGCATTTCTCTGTATAGTTTTTGTCTGGATGACTTGTCCGTTGGTGAGCATAAGATATTGAAGTCTCCAAATATCAGGGTGTGAGAGTCAGCATGTTGTTTAAGCTTTAATAGTGTTTCTTTTACAAAAGTGAACACCCTTGTGTCTGAATCATAGATGTTAAGAGCTGAAATGTCACTTGGTGGATTTTCCCTTGAATGGATATGTAGTGTCATTGCCTATCTCTTTTGATTAACTTTTGTTTGAATGTTATTTTGTTAGATATTAAAATAGATAAACCAGCTTGCTTCTCAGGTCCATTTGCTTGGAATATTTCTTCATACCCTTTACCCTGAGATAATGGCTATCCTTGATGTTGAGGTGTGTTTCTTAGATACAGCAGATGGATGGATTCTGTTTTTGTAGCCATTCTTTTAGTTTGTGTATTTTTATTGGGCAGTTGAGGCCATTGATATTGAGAAACAATCGAGCCTGATGCTAGGATAGAAAGTTGTTCTCTGAAAACTGACAGTGGGACCCTACATCTGAGGAAAACATACACATAGCTCATTGAATGTAGACAAGATGATCTGAAGCCTTCACTCCTGCCTTCTTGCCTCTTTGGCATGAGAAGTTATTCTACAGGCTATGGGAAGATAAACCTGAACACCATCTGAACAACAAAAGCCTCGACCTACATTCTATCCTGCATTCAAAATATGTAAAGGCAATGTTGGCACAGATCTTGTGGGAGTGCCCAAGCAAAAAATAGTTACACTTGTGGCCCATGCCACTAGAGGGAGCACATGGCCAGCACTACTTGAATGACTAGGAACCAGACACTGGATATCCCAGAGACCTATGGTATAACCAGACAAAACTGGCAAAGAAAAAAAAAAAATCAATGAAATGATTCCTAACAATATTCTGTTATACTCATAGATGGTTCCTTGTCCAGTTGTAATCAGAGCAGCTTCCTATGTCAGCAGATAGTAGTGTGTGTAAAGATGCACAGACAGAAATTATGTAGACATGAAGTATAAATTGGAGGTCTTCAATGAGTATACCCCTTCCAAGATCAGGGAACTCCCTAAAAGAAAGATCAGAAGTACTGTAGGAGTCAGAGGGTTTCCAGGATGACAGAAGATCATGGCCCACTGAATTAACTAAGCTGGGCTCTCATGGCTGAACAGAGACTGAAGCAGCATGCACCAAGCCTGTGTGGGTCTGCACCAAGTCCTCTGCATATATAATATAGCTGTTAGTCTTGTGGGTTTTTTTTCATTTTTTAAATTTAAATTAGAAACAAGCTTCATTTACATGTCAATAGCAATTCCCTCTCTCACCCCTCCTCCTCTGGCCCCACCGACTGCCTATCCTGTTCCCTTTCTGCTCCCTGGGAAGAGTGAGGCCTTCCATGGGGGATCATCAAAGTCCATCATAGCATTTGGAACAGGGCCTAGACCCTCCCCCATGTGTCTGGGCTTACAGAGTATACCTCTATGTGGAATGGTTTCCCAAAGTCCATTCATGTACTAGGGATAAAACTGATACACTACCAGAGGCACCATTGATTAACCAGACCTCGACACTGACATCCTTGTTCAGGGGTTCTGGATCAGTCCTATGCTGGTTTCCGCCCTATCAGTCTTGGGTCCATGAGCAATCCCTTGTTCATGTTAGATGTTTCTGTGGGTTTCTCCAGCCTGGTCTTGACCCCTTTGCTCATCACTCCTCCTTCTCTGCAACTGGGTTCCAGGTTTCAGCTCACTGTTTCACTATGGGTGTCTGCTTCTGATTCCATCGGTACTTGATGAAGGCTCTAAGATGGCATATAATGTAGTTATCAATCTCATTATCGGAGAAGGGCTTTTAAGGTAGCCTCTTGACTATTGCTTAGATTGTTAGTTAGGGTCAACCTTGTAGATCTCTGGATATTTCCCTAGTGCCAGATATCTCTCTAAAACTATAATGGCTCTCTCTATTATGGTATCTTTTCTTGCTCTCCTCTATTCTTCACCCGACTCAATCTTCCTGCTCTCTCTTGTCCTCCTCTCCCCTCCTCTGTTCCCCTTCTCTTTCTTTTAACTCCCTCTCCTCTCCCCACCCCCCATGCTCCCAATTAGCTCAGGAGATTTTGTTCTTTTCCAATTATCAAGAGGACCATTTTGTCTCTCTTAGTGTCTCCTTGTTTCCTAGCTTCTCTAGCTGTGGGCATTGTAGGCTGCTACTCCTTTGCTCTAGGTCTAAAATCCATATATGAGTGAGTATATACCATTTTTGTCTTTTTGTGACTGGGTTATCTCATTTGGGGGATGGTTTCTTCTAATTCCATCCATTTGCCTGTGAGTTTGAAGATTCCATTGTTTTTTATTTTCCACTGAGTAGTAAACCATTGTGTAAATAAACCACATTTTGTCCATTCATTCTTCAGTTGAGGGGCATCTAGGTTGCTTCCAAGTTCTGGCTAATACAAATAGTGCTGCTATGGACATGGTTGAATAGATGCCCTTGTTGTATGAATGTGCATCTTTTGGGTATATGCCTAAGTGTGGAATTGCTGGATCTTGTGGTAGACTGATTCCTATTTTCCTGAGGAACCACCATACTGTTTTTCAAAGTGGCTGTTCTAGTTTTTACTTCCACCAGCAGTGGAGGAGTGTTCTCCTTTCTCCACATCCTCTCCAGCATAAACTGTCATTTGTGTTTTTGATTTTAGCTATTCTGACAGGTGTAAGATTGTATCTCAAAGTTTTTTTTTTTTTTTGACTTACATTTCTCTGATGGCTAAGGATGTTGAGCACTTTCTCATGAATCTTTCAGCCACTTCTGATTCCTCTATTGAAAATTCTCTATTTATTTCTGTACCCCACTTTTTAATTGCTTAGTTGGTGTTTTGGTGACTAGCTTCTTGGGTTCTTTGTATATTTTGGAAATCAGCCCTCTGTCAGATGTGTGGTTGGTGAATAACTTTTCCCATTCTGTGGGCTACTGTGTTGTCTTGTTGACTGTGTCTTATGCCTTACAAATCTTCTCAGTTTCAGGAGGTCCCATTTCTTAATTGTCAGTCTCAGTGTCTGTGCTACTGGTGTTATGGGCAGGAAGCAGTCTCCTGTACCAATTCATTTGAGGGTACCACCTACCTTCTCTTCTATGAGGTTCAGTGTGGCTTGATTTATGTTGAGGTCTTTGATCCATTTCAATTTAAGTTTTGTACATAACAATAAGTATAGGTCTATCTACAGTCTTCTACAAGCCAGCATCCAGTTATGCTAGCACCATTTGTTGTGTTTTTATGAGATCCTAACAGTGGGAGTGTGGGTGTCTCTGACTCTTTTCCCTGCTCTTGAGACTATTTTCATCCTATTGGGTTGCCTATTTTATTGTATCTTGTTTTGTTCTGTTTAATTGTTGTCTTTTGGAGGCCTGCTCATTTCTGAAGATGAAAGATAGGGGAGTGGATCTTGGGGAGAAAGGAGATGGAGAGCACCGGAAGGAGTTAGATGGAGGGGAAAGTATGGTCAGGACATATTGTGCCAGAGAAGAATTTATTTCCAATAAAATAAAAGTGTCACTGTGGTCAGCCTTTTAAAATAAATATTACTTTTAAACTCAGCTAAGTCTTCAAAATTATTTGAAATATGTCTTCTTAAAATATGTAAATGATCAATGTAAAAAATTTGTTTTAATTAAGTATATACATGAATATATATATATATATATATATATATATATATATGTGTGTGTGTGTGTGTGTGTGTGTGTGTGTGTGTGTGTGTGTGTGTATGTGTGTGTGTGTGTGTGATATGTTAATTATAGAATTGGCTTTCAAGTATTCACAAGTTGCACTCATTTTTTAAGTAGATGTTTTACCTTAACCAACTCCAGTAATGATTCCTGCTATTACTGTATCTTGAACCAGTCTTTGAATATGGAGTGATAAGATAAGCATGCTTCCTTACCTCAGGAAAGTTATCATAAGCAAGAAAGTCTGATGTACAAAATCAAGGATACAACTTAGCTTTGAACTTATATTTACTTCTTAGACTAGTCTACATTCAATGACTTATGTATATTTCTATCTGCCTTAAAACACAATATCCCCCTAAAATAAACATTCTCTTATTATTTCAGCTTGTTCTTGCCTTCCTCCAGTCACTTATAAGCATAGAATTTTGCTTTCAACTTAGACCCTGCATGTCTCTCTAGAATAATTTTATTTCTCTTTAATTCATCATTCAATACTATACATATTTTCCATATAAATACAGGCCATCTTTAATCTATGCATGTAAGAGTTTGGCTTCAAAATGAACATAACTTCCTTTACTTCCATGACTCTCTTTTTTTCTTTGGTATTGTTATGATTGAAACCAGTCTTACACAAACTATCTAAGCACTCTAACACTGAGATACATATCATATCTCTTTTACTTTTGTTTTGAAACAGCATTTCACTAAGTGTCCTAGGCTGGCTTTGAAATTTTGAGTATCTTGTCTCCCTTTTCTGAGCAGTTTGGATTATATTCTTTTGTCACAATATTCAGAAAATCAGCTTTTTCATTTTCTTTGTATTTACTTCATTGATGATATATAACCTTCTAGGTTTTTCTTCATCTATCTTTACTTAATTCTATGGATATAACAAGTGCTAAAGAATGTTTAAACGTGTTTTATATGAAGTAACTTCTACAATAACAATTAAAAATAAGATTTTACAGGTTGTCTGTTGAACTTAATTTGTAATTTGGAATATTTGGCAATTAAAATATGCCATTAATGATTGTCATCAGCAATTCAAACCTCAGTAGTGGCCAAGTCATTTAAACATCACAGTACAGCCCATCCCTCACTCACTTCTCTTAATGAACACTGGGCCTTTGAGTCCAAATAGCTTGTTCTTGATTGATCTTGGTATTTTACTTCACTTATTCACTTTTGTATAGAGGTCCCTCAAAACCTTAATAAATGCAGCATGACCTCATCCAAAACAACAATAATTAATTAAAACTTATATTAAATGTTGATGTGTCCAGTGTTTAATGACACAACCAATTTGCTCAATCTCTGGTCTTTAATGGGAACTTTCTAAAGGGTCATTCATTTTCTCAGGGATTTTATATTGATGCCCAGCTTAAATGGTATATATTTTTCTTCATCAGAATCCATGTTAGTAACCTCATAAATATCCAGTTGAGAACTCAGGTTTTCCTTCATGTATCCTCTAATTCTATATGGATCAAGGTTGTCTGTGAAAGAAACCTCATCATGCACAGGAGTTATGGTGACAACACAGGAGTAAATTTAAAGCAGAAAATAGCATCAACTTTCACCTTTTCTTTAGAAAAATTCCCTCTTGTGAGGGAACAGTTAAATACAAAAAATCCACTGTGTCACATCACTATGTAAGCTGATAATCTTAGTCATAAGGGCACTTGGGAGTCCTTAGAACTTTAGGAACCTATATAGAAGTTGTCGGAAATAATAGTAAATTTGTTGAAAAATGAATTGGCTTATCCAACCTCCAGTATGTTGCTTTTATCAGATTCCTGGGTGTGTGAATGAGTGGATTTCTGATTCTTGTGCCTTTTCTTGTTTCTGTTTGGTTTTTGTTTTGTTTTGTTTTTGTTCTTCTGCTGGGTTGTTTTGTCTAACTCTGATATGATAGATATTTATTGTCTTGCATACTGTATTATATTTTGTTATACTTTTTAAAAATGTTGGATGGATGGATGGATGGATGGATGGATGGATGAAAACCTAGCCACTAGGGTGAAAATTAACAATTGAACCCCTTGTTTATACCTGCTAAGCAAAAGAAAAATCATAGGTATATCAACCACTCCAGGACAGGCTTCATGGTCATGAGTAGTTGGCCAAAATATAGGATTCCACAGTGTTGTGTACGTAAGTGTGTGTGTGTGTGTGTGTGTGTGTGTGTGTGTGTGTGTGTGTGTGTGTTTATTTTGTTACAGTTTGGAGTCTGTTTTTTTTTTTTTCATTTTGGGTGATGTTTTGATTTCTGTGTTTTGATGACTTTTGTTGAATTTGGTTTTGTTTGTTTTTTGAAAAAGAACTTAAAATTAGGTGGTTAAGGAAAGGGAGATTATCTGGAGTGGCCTAGGGAAGGGGAAAATATGTTCAAAGTATATTTAAATTAAAAAAAATTATTAAAGAAGAAAAATTTGAAACAAATGCTTATAAGGGTAAAACAACAACAACAACAATAACATAGCTATCAGCCTGATACAGCACAATAAGAAGCATGTATTTTGTGGTTATTGCAATAAATGTAGCAAAGTAATAAATTTATTGTTGCTTATGACAAAACACTTAACAAATTACATATAGAGGGATTATAACAATATACAAAATGACAGACTCATAGCTGACATCATTCTAGACAGTTAAAATGAGTGTTTCTTGCAATATCTAGAGAATTAAAAGAATGTCTGTTTTGATCACTCTTGTTTAATAAAGACTGGACATTTGAGCCAGGACAATTAAGCAAACAGAAGTGATAAAATGGCATGAAAATTGAAAAGCAAAAGTCAAATTATCTCTGCTTACAGAGGGCATAGCTAGTATGTGGGAGCTGTAAAGGTACAGTAAAGGGGCCTTTGAAACACATACCTGAGACCAGTAAAGTTGTAGTTTACAATTCAACATCTGATAAACAATAACCCTATATACCAAAATAAGCTAAAAAAGAAAGCAATTGTATTCATATCAGATATGAAAATCCTGGGAAAAAAATCAATGAATTATATGAAATATGGCAATAGTAGGAATCAAAAACACTTGTTGTGGGTTATCCTGCTCTGGAAACTCTTTGGGTGGATAAGAAGATACAGCACAAACTCTGCAGGCACTGGGAATTGAACAAGTATCAGAACATGTTGTAGACTCCTTTATTAAGGAATTTAGGTCTGACTTTATACCCCCTCCCAAGATCCCATTGGCTCACTTGGCTGACTCTGCTGCCTTGTACATTCCTCCTTGGTGTCTTCAGTCTGATGTCTCCTTGTGAGCAGTCTCTGGGCATAGAGGAAGGCTTGGCTCAGAGAGAATATGAATGTTCTTGCTGGCTTGTCTGGGCACCTTGGCAGGGTGATTGGCTTGGGTAGCCTGCCTAGTAGTTTTTCCTACAAACCCAGATGAAAATGAATAAACTTGTGGGTAAAACAAGGAATTAGTCTTCATCCAGTAGCTGATGGAAGCAGAAGCAGACACCCACAGCTAAACAGTGAGCTGAACTCCTGGAATCCAATTGGAGAGAGGGAGGAGTGATGAGCAAGGGGCTTAAGACGAGGCTGGGGAAACTCACAGAAAGAGCTGACCTGAACAAGGGGGAGCTCATGGACCACAGACTGATAGCTGGGAAACCAACATAGGACCTACCCAGACACTATGATGTTGGGTGTCATTTAGGCCTGGGAAGTCTATGAGGTCTCTGGTAGTGGATCAGTATTTATCCCTAGTACATGAATGGACTTTGGGAGCCCACTCCATAAAGGGAGATACTCACTCAGCCTAGACTCATGGATGAGGGCCTAGACCCTGCTCCAAATGATATAATAGACTTTGAAGATACCCCATGGAAGGCTTTAATCCTCCCTGGGGAGCAGAAAAGGGATGGAATAGGGAGTTGGTGGGGGGGTCAGGGATGAGGAGAGGGACAGGTAACTAGAATTGACATGTAAAACAAGCTTGTTTCTAATTTAAATCTTGAAAAGGAAAAACAAAACAAACAAAAAAAAGAAATATTAGGCTCCTATGACTCAGGATTGAAAGAGTTAATGCTGTTAAATGTTCATTCTGTTTAAAATGTTTAACTGATTTACAGTCATACCTTTCAAAATATCCCTAGCAGTCTTCCCAGAATTAGCAAAAGCTATTACACAAATTAAGGGGCCACATGCAGAAAACAACACTAGCAGAGACTAGAAATACCACAAAAATTGACTCTAATAAAAGATGGCAAAGCTACTGATAAGTGAGATTCTTCTAAAATATTAGTACAATTTGTCATTGAAAATTTTGGGATTAAAATCTCAAATTTAAATTGAATATCATTTCCATCAATTTATTTCATTTGGAGGAAATAATTAGGCTGTTTCCTTATTTATTAATGACTTACTTGTCAATTTTCCTATGATATTAAGGAGAAAATTATAGTATAATAACCAAAAAATCTCATAAATCAATAACATCATTTTGAATGGGTCCATTCTTTTATATATTATTTAATTGCTTAGTACGAAGTATTTTAGAAAGAGATCTATATTCACCTATGCTTCTAAATTGTATTTGTAACACTTTATTCAGATTGAATACTTGTACATTTTGTACTTTATCTGTGACTTTAAGTAGTACTAGAAAACTTTCAAATAGACATTCATATGCAGATTTCATATAAAGATTACGAGGCATCGAACACTGATTAAAGTTTCTGTAATCCTAGCATCCTTGTCTGTCTTTCATGATTATTTTGGACAACCTTTCATATTGCTGATTGTATTATGAAGATGAAATAGGCTTCTGCTTTAAGAACTCTCCTGTCTGATACCTGTCTTTCAAGAGACAGGCTGTTTTAAACCAAATCCATTGAGATCCAGTGATAAGATCCCCCAAATGTCATTGGCACTTGTTCTACAGGCTGTAATATTAAAGTTTAGGTTTCATTCTGCTTGAGTGGAATTTTCTAACCAGGAAACCCGAGCAACGGCAGCCTTTGGAGATTTGACATGACAACCATCCTCATCTGATTGAAGTGCAGCGTGGACTGCAGATGTCCATTTACTTGAAAATCCTTAACATTCTTTGAAGCTTTTAAAAGTACATTTCCCAAGGGAAGTTTTGCCAATCTGCAAAAAGCTTTTCACCAGTTTTGCAGGAACACTGAGAATGGCAAGGCCTCCTGTTTCCTATTTCAGAGGGAGGTCAGGGAATGCATTACAGCTCCACGTCACTAATGACCAAAATTTCGCAGAGAGATTCCAAGGTTTCTGCTTTGTTGTTGACTACATTGCACACATAATTATTACTTTAAAAAGTCCAGCCTTGGCCGGGCGTTGCTGGCTTATGCCTTTTGTCCCAGTACTCGGGAGGCAGAGGCAGGCGGATCTCTGTGAGTTCGAGGCCAGCCTGATCTCCAGAGCAAGTGCCAGGATAGATTCCAAAGTTACACAGAGAAACCCTGTCTCAAACCCCCCCAATAAAAGTCTAGTCTGGACTTCAAAGCAAGTGTTGATAGAGTGAGTAGTGAATAAAATACTCATTATTCTCAGATTGAAACTTCCATACACTTGCCCCAAAGTTCCTATTTTATGTGTATATTATGTATAAAACGTGTGAGTTGAAGAAACCTGCAGTAGTATTTATAAGTCATTAGTCTTTATTTTCAACTAGGTATATTAAATATTACACAGTTTAAATATTACTCAAATTGACTTATCCTTTAATAGGTTGATTTTTTCTGAATCGTAAAGAATACCATCTGAAGAAAGAGAAAGGAAAACCAAAGATACTTTATCCAGAAGTCCAAGATTCTTTTCTTTCCTTCAGCAATGTGAAATTTTATATAACATTCTGTACCTTTGTGTCTGCAATAATAATTATTTTATGACTTGGTTATGAAAAAAGACTCCCCTAACTGCTATAGATGGTAAAGATTTTGACTGTGTACAATACAGGAACCATTAATTATGACAAAGGATCTCGATGTGTCCCCAACCTTTTCCCAACAAACATACAATAAAGTATTGCTACTGCTGTAGTTCCAATTGGAATTTCTGACAATGTAAGTGTTTGCAAAGATAATTTTGGTTACTTAATATTTTGGTTAATTGAAAACACAAAAGAAAATACTGGTACTCTCCCAACATAAGATATTTCCCAATAGTAAGTATCAGAAAAGATGACCTGAAGCAAAATAAAATTCCAAGTAAGCAAATGTTATGTATTGTGCATAGTGCACTGTCAATCTGGACAATGAAGCTGGCAGTGATTCAAATAATTTAACATGAAAGAAAACACTGTAATCTTGAGAAAACACAAGTACTCAGTTTCCACATAGAATGTGACTCCTGGAGTCCTGAAGTGGAGCTCCATGAGCACGTAGCTACTCTCTTAGGGGCGTGTTAATCTATTTCTGATCTTTGGGTTATCATATTATGGTAGACTTTTATCTATGTTTGATATGAGGATGAGTCATATATATTTCAAGTTCAAATTTAGATCATTTTAATAATCAAACTAAGGTGAGTCACATGAAGTTTTCAATTTCCCATAATACAAGTATCACTTATAGTATACACTAATCTATTAATATTAGCATAGCATTGCATTTAAAATACACCTATCTTCATTAAACATAATTCATGTCTATAAAATGATCCTGATATCTTCAACTGCTAGGAAAATAGCACCAACTGACTTGAGCAATGCAGAATTCTCACTAATATTTCACACATTAAAAATGCAATGTCTATGTGAAGCAATGAAAACTTGCACAATTTGGTGCAGATTTTTGGGTTCTTATAATGATCATACACTCCAGGACAGGATCTATTTACTATACCCTTGCTGGGTAAATGAAGAAACACTTGGTTAAATAAATAGCATGTCCAGAAGATTCTAGAATTAGAGTTTAAATCGTTTTGTCTTCAATCCAAAAAAAAATTGTATTTTACTCCGCTTTGTTTCTTCTTTATTTGAATGATACAGAAAAGAGAAGAAACATATTTTACAGTGTTGGAAGGAAAAGAGTTACTAAAATTGTAAATATTTAAAAAATTATTACTTGTTAAATGGCAAACTAAAATTCAGGCAAATTTTCATATTATATTTAGTGCTGTAATGAAACTACATGTTGGATATACATTTGATTTTTTAACATTTTCCATAGAATACTATGTATTTTTAGGAATTTTAAGGCATCTCTGTTATTATCAGCTAAAAATAATTTATGATACACATGAAAGTCACACACACAGAGATCATTTTTGCCAAGCACCTTTCATATGCTCAAGGTCTATACCAAGTAATTCTGTAGCATATACAAAGCAAATCAAAATAGAGTTTAAGGAATTCCATGACTTCAGACTGCTTTAAAATGACCCTTGGTGCAATGACATTTAAATTAAATTGAAGACATTTTTCAATTATGTGTAATTTCAAACATATCTTCTTAATACAAAATCTTGTCACATTTTTATTTGCTAATTCATAGTTAGCATAAATATGAGGCACAGCAGTTGCCTAAGTAAGTATATTTTCAGGAATAACAGAGTAAACAGGGCCATAAAACCCATATAAATTTTTATTTCTTAAATTTATAGCTGCTCTGAGGCTGAGGAAATTAAAACTTGAATTTTAAGGAAAAATCAGCATTTTCTTTTCAATATGGTATCTTCTTATCTAAAAGACTCATATTGTTTACAGATGTTTTCAGAGATTTTTGTGTATATGTGCAAGTGTGTGTGTGTGTGTGTATGTGTGTGTGTGTGTGTGTGTGTGTGTTTCTGTATGTGTTTATTGTTGAAAAGTTTATTGTGACTTATTTGAATATAACTTCTCCAAGTTTCATTTATCAGTGGTTAACTATGATGAGAAATTATTGAAAAGAGACCCCCAGAAGTAATAAGAAATACAATTCATGAATGTAAAATAATTTATTATGCCATATTGCTTTTGTTCTGTTACTTATTGCTGTTAATCTCTAACTGTGTCTAATTTATGTGTTAAACAGAAGATAGATATGATTGCAGGGGACAAACTGCTGCTATAGGTATCGTACTATTTGTGGCTTCATCCAGAGAGTCTAAGTATTGTATATGTCCTGTGAAATATTTAAGATACAGTACATGGTTACAAAGCAATGAAATCTTCTCTTTCGACAATCAATTTGTGCCGAAGCTAAGGATTTGTGTATTGGAAGCTAAAGCTTCATGTGTCCCTCTTGTGGAATATTACTTTAACTATGATAAAAATGGGTGTTACATTTCTTATGGTACATTTATTTAATAATGGAATGTTTCATTGTATTTGTTTATGATGCATTTGTTTAATTATGCAAAGATGTGTTGCTCTTTTACCTTGCCAGCCTAAGACACTTGATTGGTCTAATAAAAAGATGAATGACCAATAGCTAGGCAGGAGAGGCATAGCCAGGGCTTGACGTGTATAAATAATAAGTAGGAAGAGGGATCTAGGCTGGAGGAAAAAGAGAATGAGAGAAAATAATGAGAGAGAAATAGAGGGAGATGACCAGGGCCAACAACCCAGGCAGCCACCAGACAGACAGACAGACAGACAGACAGAAGAAGCAGGAAAGTAGGACATACAGAAAGGTAAAAGACTCTGAGGCAAAATACAAATGAGGAGGTAGTAAGATAAGCATGACATAAGGCCAAGTATTCATAACCAATAATAAGTCTCTATATCACAACTTGGGAGCTGGTAGGTTGCCCCCAAAAAGCTAAAAATAAAAACAAGGGGCTGGAGAGATGGCTCAGCCATTAAGAGTACTGGCTGCTCTTCCAGAGGTCCTGAGTTCAATTCCCAACAACCACATGGTGGCTCACAAGCATCTACAATGAGATCTGGCACCCTCTTCTGGCCTGCAGACATACATGCAGACAGAATCATGTATACATAATAAATAAATAAAATCTTAAAAAAAAAACCAACCCCTGCTACATATACCAAGTATGTAACTGAATGGTGTTAATATCCTTTGAGTATAAAATCACAGTATTACCAAGTTATGTGTTCTTTCTTTGAATTATGATTAAAACACTTTAGGGCTTCTTCCTGTGGGTCAGCAGGTATAGATTTGTAATTAAGAACTTTCCTGTCCAATCTAAAGACCTGGTTCCAATTCTAAGTATGAAAAAAATATGTAATGTCCTTCCATTGGCACAGTCATAGATTTCTGCATATTATCAATAAATTTATAAATTTTTGCAGTGCACTGAGCTAATTACTTTTAATGTTTAGAAAGTTTAGAATTTGATGTCTGGAAAAGTAGTCAGCTCTTTGATGTGCTTGCATGTAGACCTGACTACCTGAGGTCAATCTGTGGATTCCACAAGGTGGCAGAAGAGAACCAATTCAGAAAGTTGCCATCTGACCATGAGACACACCATAAGACACATGCATAAGCATGTACTCACACATACACACACATCAAACTTATTTGATAACCACATAGAGAGGCATGTCCCACTTATACACTGAAGAATATCCAAGATTTATGTGGATGTTCTCTTCTTCCAGAAGATAAGTGACTTGTACGGTACACACATATATCTGGTTTGATTATGTTTGTATATCGTGTTAGTTCTCAAAAGAAATGTTAATAATCATAATGTATTATTCTATGTGTGTTTCCAAATCAGATTCCCCTTTTCTCCTTAATGAACAACAGCTCAGCTTCCTTCTGTGGCTTTAACTCTTATGCTTTTTGAGTAGAGTTAAGATTTGTAATCTGTCATTCCATGAAAATGTATGGAGTTTCTCTCTACTACATGCTTCAATTCCATGGCTTAGGAACCAAGACAAAGTGTCTTAAGTTCAGGAAAAGGCAATTTGCTATGCAGTTTTGTGTATTAATCTGCCTACAACAAAGACAGAAGAAATAGATGGAATTAAATTGTTGTGAGTGGATTACACTAGAGTGTCACTCTACTTCTGTACTCAGGTCTTAGCTCTGAGGACATATTCTATTCTCAGTTATTTATAGTTAATTTAAGCCTGAATGCATTATATCCTACCCATGTAAATCCTGGGGATTCTCATCCTTATGTTTGACAGACACAATGTCTTCCTTATAATGAAGAATCCAAGCATTTCCTTGGAACACTTTCTATCATAATCTTACTTTAGAATTTAAATATAAAGTAAAACAAGTGGAACTAATCATGCACATTAACTAGCATTTATAATTGTATTTTATAAAGAAGCATATTGTGGGGTCTCTGAAGGTGCCAAGGCTGGCAGAGTAATGATCCATGTGAGGCAACTAGAAAATCCAGTTCAACATGCCTTGGGTATCAAGTGTTGGTTCTAACTGCTAAACAAATAATTCTCAACCTGTTGGTCATTACCCTTTTGGGTATCAAATATCAGATATCTTGCATGTCAGATATTTACATTAAAATTCATAACAATAGCAAATGAAGTAGCAACAAAATAATTTTATGGATGTGGGTCACCACATGAGCAAGTGTATTAAAGAGTCAGAGAATTAAGAAGACTGAGAACCACCATACAGAATCCAGAGTCTGACTCTGGGCAGAAAGTGTCACTTTCAAAAAAGTTTCCTGACAACAATTATCACAATAAAGCTTAGGGTGTGACTACTTTGAAACTTTTTTCAAAATACATAAGAATGGATCATATAGGAGATGGACCCCTTTACCTTGCCAGGACAAAACAGTAAATCTGGCCCTGGTGTTGTGAGTGTGGTGACCTGCATCTGAGTACCTAAGTGCAGGAGAACTTGTCCCACTGCTTGTTACAAACAAACTTGTTACAGATAGATCATGTGATCTATCTGGGACAGTGCTGGAGCTTGCCTTATTATTGATGATAATGGAAAGCTGTTAGGCTGATCAACACAGCTATCTACACCAAAGCCCAGAACCAGGGCTATGAGTTGGCCCACCCCGACATCTACCTCAGTTATGAACTGTCGAGCAGGTGAAGCAATAAACCAATAGATCCAAAACAGAAGGATCTCCATGACACAGTACAACAATAGGATATCAAAGAGGGGCCCCAATGACAGCCCACTATCAGTGACAGCAGAAGCCAGAAACCTAGAGCCAAACCAATGACTCATGGCAATGAATATTTTCAAATAAAACCAATGGACTGGAAGATAAACTATGTGACTCAATGGGCCAAACTACAGCTTCCAGGCAAGATTCTTTTCTCCTCCTTCACCTTTTCCTCCTCCTTCTCCTCCTTTTTCTCCTCCTCCTCTTCCTCCTCCTTCTCCTCTTTCTTTTTCCTTAGATTTTATTTTTGTTTTATTTCTTTGTTTTGCTTGACTTTTGGTTATTCTTTTTAATTTATTCTGGAAATGAAGGTTGTTAAGGGCAGAGGGCCTTAGGAAAGGGAATTGGGACATAGCCTGGATCAGAATACATGATATGAAATCCACAAAGAATCAATAAAAGTTGAAACCCAAAAAGAATGGAATGTATAATTTAAGGCCTAGGGGAGGATCTGGTGTGGTCTAGGCCATCATAGACTTAGTTCATCAATCCACAATGTACATGCAACATTTCCCTAGTGATGGGTTTGATTGACTGAGATACAATGCTCAGAATGAAGGAAACAAGAATCTGGATTAAATATAATAGTCTGGGGGATGCAGATATTACCTGGCCCTATAGATGGCAAATTGCCAGGATATTAACTATATCCACCCCAGCCATCTGGGTGGAAAACAGGTATACTTATCCTTTGTTGAGGAGACCACATTGTGTTTAACATCCCTGTGAACACAAGGACCTCATGGCCTCTACATAGAACTGCTTGTCTTTTAATACAAAAAATTAAACATAGACTGTTGGTAGTTCATAAATAACTCAGAGCTTTATATGAAAAATAAGATGAAATAAAATTTATTAAGCTCATGAGAATTATCAGTGTCTTCTAAAATGCATATTTTAATTTTTTTAATTGAATGGGTTGATTTAGTTCATGCTCAGACTAGTCAGAGGCCATCCAAAACAACAATAATAATAAAACATGGTTAGCTACTTCACAGGACCTACAATAGTACCTAATACTATCACCATGATAAAAGAACATATAAAACTTTGCCCCATATTTTTACCTTTATACTCACAGACTAGTCCATGTTTTAATATTCATCAGATAAACATCTATTTCTTTTGTTTTTCAGGACAGGGTTTCTCTGTATTGCTTTGGAGATTGTACTGGAACTCACTCTGTAGACCAGCCTGGCCTTGAACACACAGAGTCTGTCTCTGCCTCCAAGTGCTGGGATTAAAGTGTGTGCCACCAACGCCCAGCCAGATAAACACCTTTAATAGAATGGGTTATGATAAAAAAAAAGATCCCTGCAATTGTTCAAAATATAGAGTAAGAACCTGTGGAGCACTCTATGCTATATGTGTTATCTATATCATACTCTCTCCTCCAAAGTCTCAGGGATCATTGTGGAATAAGTGGCAGAAAATATTGTGGCAGCCAGAGCTAGTAGATGTCTGTTGAAAATCATTATTTATTGGATATGTCATAGCCACTACACATATAAATTCACAGTAGCTTTCACTACATGAACAATACCTGCACAAGACCAAACCAGAGAGTATGAATGGAGGAGTAGTTCATGAAGTTCAATTCTCCAAGTGAAAAGCTTTGGGAATTGATGGGTACTAAGGGAGGGAAAGTGAGTTTGATATTCTAAAATATATGATCTTCCACATACACACATGATCTTCCATATGCATTTAGGCAGCACAAAAAGGAATCTGTGGGTTTACAGACATTACAGAATTCCAAGATTAATCAAAATGTATTGCTTTACATCCCCAAACCAATGGATACATTCCACAAAACTGATCCTGAGTACCGGAAAGATACAGAAGAATTGGAAAGACTGTAAGAGCCAGAAGATCAGTGAGTGTGTTGTGAGGTTATGTCTTCTAGTAATGTCAGAATCTATACCCTTAACTAGCTACCAATAGGGCTGTCTAAACAGAAGCTTAACAAGGACAACAACTTAAGACAGGTTGCAGTGGGCTGGTAACCACCCTGAGACATCAACCATATATACAAAGCTACAGGTAATTAAAGGATGCTGAGATCAGTAGAGATCATTTTCCCCAGGGAAGTACATACCAGATGGTTATCTGATTGTAACATTAAACAGACTAAGCAGGATATATTTAATAACGCATGTTTGTGTGTGTGTGTGTGTGTGTATTTAACAAACAATTAACAGATAAGGAAGACCTCAATTTGATAGAGATCATGGAGTAATATATGGAAGGGTATTAAGAGAAGAAATGGAAGGGAAAATGATTATCTAAAAATGAAATTATCAAAAAAGATTTAAAAGCAGGAACAAATGAAGCTGAAAAAGAAAAGTAGTTGGGGAGGATTATGGAGTAAATGGTGGAAAAGAAATGGAAATAATGTTAATCAAAGCACATTGCATGAAATTTTGCTGATTTAGTAAATTAAGGGCTGTAGATTATCCTCCAATAATCATGACTTAACTAGCACCACGTATTTAGTTCAGTTTCTAGCACTATGCAAATCTCCAATTTGTTGTACAAATGTTTTAAATTCTCCATAAGAGGGGACAAAAAAGAAAAAAAATCATCCTTGAAGTAGCTGAGAAAAATTAATAAAGCTATCTAATGTATTTAATGGACCTTAAGAAGAATTTGCTGGGGGAAACAAAGTAATCCACAAAACAAATAAGGGTCTGAAAAAATGATTGCAAAGAATCAAACTCAATTTTTAAAACATACATAATACTTGGAAAGTAACTCTTAGTCTGTAATAGGGAGAATATATTAACACCATGGATAAAAGAAACATTTACAGAACAGATCAACTTAAGCATTGTATTTTTTGTCCCAAGTTTATTTCCTAATGTAGAATGCCCTACTGCTCCAGAAATGCTTTTTTTGTAAACAACAAAGTGTCATCTTTAAGATTGAGTGGACTATAATTACATTTATCAATCATATTTTATTTCTCTATTAATTAGTTAATGGACATTTCTGTGGCTGTTCTTGTTCTTTGTTTGTTACCTGAAATGGTGCCCCAGTTTAAAGAAAAAAACCTCTCTGCAGAATAATTTCTTTTCCTTTGTCTATATACCCAATATTCACAGGATTTAATTCATATGTCCTATAGCATATGGGAATAGAATGATGAAGAACGGAGGCTTGAAAGAACAGGGAAAATAGGGAGAGAATGAGAAAAATTACTTCCCCTGTAGTTTTCAGAAAGAACATAGCAGAACAGGTAAGAAATAAAATGGAAGAGCTATTTATATATTCACTTTATTAATATAAACTTAAAATATGTACTCAGCTTAAAAATATAAGCATCATAAATAGTTATTTTCTGTATCATTCTGAGAATATAATGATAATACATTCCTTTTAATGTTGTTTCTAACAAATGCATTATTTTTTTCAGTTCTTCAATCCTTTGTTTCCAATCACGATAAACTCACATTTATATGAAAAATTCCACATGCTTTGGGCTCTCAGATATAATGTGTACCATTAAAAATTTACAAAATTAATTTTCCCATATATTTTCTTATACTTTGAATTTTGAGTCTAAGTCTTCTCAGGATATTTTTTTCTTTGTCTCAAAATATGCATTCTATTGATCTCTAATGCACAGGAATCCTGTATTATGTTAATCTAACATTAATTAGCCCAGGGATTTTTTAAATATTCTATTTGCATGACCTTTTCTTGTGGAGCATTTTCCCTTTTTTGTTATTTTTTTATTAACAAGATTCTTTTTTATACAATACATTTTACCATATTATTTCTGCTACCATAATTCCTCCATAAACACCGAACTTCATGTTTTCTGCTCTAAATAAAATCACAAAATTGAAACAAACAAAAAGAAACAAGTGTTCAAAAAATACCAATACAAAACAAAACAAAGCCAAAGACTACACATAGGCATGCACTTTCACAAACACACACACACACACACACACACACACACACACACACACACACACACACACTCATATAACATCAACAATGAACTCCCACAAAATTCTTTTGTGATGGCCTACTACTCCTGGGTTTGGGATCGACCCTGGCATGTGGTTAATATAACCAGGTATTATTTGAAAAAAAATATTTTCCCTTTCCCAACAAGTATCCATTGTAAATATCTTCCTTTGTTAAGGGTGGGACTGTTTGTTGTCCTAATTAGGGTTTCTATTACTGTATTAAAACACCATGACCAAAAAGCAAATTGGGGAGGAAAGGTTTTATTTGGCTTACATTCCCATATCACTGTTCATCATCAAAGTCAGTCAGAAACCTGGAGGCTGAAACTTATACAAAGGCCATAAAAGAAAGATACTTACTTGTTTTCACCTCACAGCTTGCTCAGCCTGCTTTCTTATAGATCCAAGGACCACCAGCCCAGGGATGGTACCACCCAAAATAGTTACCATCAATAACTATTTAAGAAAATATGTTATGCTGGGCAGAGGTGGTGCACATCTTTAATCCCAGCACAAAAGAGGTAGAAACAGGCAGATCCCTGTTAGACTGATGTACAGAGCAAGTTCCAGGACAGGCCCTAAAGCTACAAATAAACCCTGTCTCAAAATAAACAAACAAAAAAAGGAAATATCTTACATTCTTTTGGAGGCATTTTCTTAGTTGTTGTTCCCTCATCTCAGACAACATTAGCTTGTGTCAAGCTGAAAAAACTATCCAGCGTGATTGTCCTTTCTCATTTATTCTGTACTCCCATTGTCTTCATTTAATCCTCAAGTTCTAGTTTCCTGTTTCTCTCTTTTTTTTAACACTATAACCTATTTTCCCTTCCTTGTGATACCACCTCCTCCTCACTAGTCCCTTATTAGGAACCTGACCTCTATATTTATTCAGAATGAAGCACACATATCTAAAGTTTAAAACCTAACATCCACATGCAAGAGAAAAAAAATGTCATAATGTCTTTGGGGTCTGAGTTAGCTTACTGGGGATTATTGGTTATAGTTTTATTCATTTACCTGCAAAATGTATGATTCTATCTTTCTTAATAGCTGAATAACATTATATTGTGTAAATGTACCACACAGTATCCATTTCTCAGTGATGGACATCCAGGCTATTTTCAAGTTTTATGTATTATTAATAGGCCACAATAAATATGGATGTGCAGGTATCTGTAGTAGGATACAGGGTCCTTTTGGTGTACGTTTAAGCATGGTATATCTGGATCTTGTCGTAAATCAATTTTCAGCTTTTTGAACAGCTTCCACACTGGTTTTCACAGGAGCTGTTTCAGTTCAAGTTCCCCACCAGAAATGAATAAGTTTTCTTTTTCCTTGGGGTGCTTGCTGAATGTACTGGATTTTTGTTTGTTTGTTTGTTTTGTTGTTTTGTTTTGTTTGTTTGTTTTGTTTTGTTTTCTTAGTCATTATCACTTGTGTAAGATGAAATCTCAAAGATATTTTGATTTGAATTCCCTGAGAGAGAACATTTTAAAGTTACCCTACCTGCAAAAAAATTTGAGAAGAGAACCAAATCCATGCTCCTTATCTTCAGCTGCAGTGGTCCACTCCACAGCCTGAGTTTAGGTCCTGAGATCGACAAGATGTCTGCAGAGGAACTGTGGGATGACCAGACAAATCCTATTCCATTCAGTCCCAATACACACTGCCTTCAGGACCCTGTTTGGATGCCACTCTGCCATGGTTCTGCTGCAGCTGGGTTCGGATCCTGAAACAAGGAAGGGAGTCTGAGCTAAGAAATTGAGTGTTGGACCACCAGATGAGTTTAACACAAGTTGTTAGCCCCAAATAACTCTAGCCATCCTTGTTTATACTGCAAAAACAAGCATGTTTTTCTAACCCTCGAGGATTAACCTCTAGATCAAACAAATACATGTTTTCCCAAATTTACATCAAAACAACTTTTATACCAAAAAAAAATGCTTAGCAATTTGTTACTTAGATGAATATTGAGTCAGGCAGATCCTGTCCTTACAAAGCTAAAAGATGATAAAACATACATGCATATTCTCAAGAACCATATTATTCAAAACTTAACAGAAAATATTTAAAGAAATAGGGATGATTTGCCATAGAATGCATGCATAGAGTTAGCTTATCTTACAAAGCTGCCCTGCAAACACGTAAGCCTCTCTGTAAAGGGCAAGCATGGTAAAATACTCTTTCTGTTTTCATCAAAATGGTTTTTCTCAGAATTAGGAGATAAAAATTAAGGTATCCTATGCTTCTGTCTTATATGTGCCCATTAATCTTATATTGCCTCTGATCCTGCCCTCACTGAATCAGAAAAATTCCCAGGGACTGTGGTGACAGCTGGTATTTCTAGATAAGAAACTTCTGGGGCCCACAGAGATGTCTCTACTTCATCTTGGCTTAAGGTCAGAGAGTTCAAAACTATCCTGACTCTTCCACGGTTAAATTCCTAAGACCTAAAGGTCTAAGGGTGGCTACTGTAAGATGTTTTATCTTAAGTGTGGGTATCTTAACTAAATAACAAGAGACTTGGTCTGAGGTGTGGTTGGTCTTAACCTTCAAGGCCAAACAGAGAGATTTAGGCTAAGGCATGGATACTAAATGTTTGAAGAATTAAGAAAATCTGTTTGTTCCTTGTATCATTATAAAGATGTCTTCCCCTTTTAGGTTTGGGTATATAAGAATGTTGAAGAATATACTTGGCATATTCAGTATTCACTGGATTGCCCTCCATATTCTATTCTCTGCCAGTCATTTTCTTATTATTTTTACCTGCCATTTCTCAATCTACACCCCCCTCTCAGGTACAAACTGGGCAAATTGGCTGGATCTAACTGAAGCCTACCAAAGCTGGATTACAACCAAACTTGGCTACTACAGATGGCTAATACAAGAAATCTGAGAAGAATGAGTTCCCAAATAATTTTTAGGGAAAAAAATGGTTTTTCTGCTATGATGATAATTTACTGAATCTCTGAAACTGAAACCATGTCTATTATATGTTTTCATTGTAAGAGTTGTGGTAATGGTGTCTCTTTACAACAATAGAAACCCTAACTAAAAGAAATTTGGTAATAGGAACTGGAATATTGCTATGAGAAACTGAACCAAATTTTTGTTTGGAGAAATATGGACTTTGGGAGTTTGTGTTAGGAAGGCAGTGGAATAATTAAAGCACTGCTTTAGGGGCAGACTAGTAGGAGCTTGGAAGATAGTGGTGATAAGAGTTAGTTGAACTCTTGGGGCTTACCTAAAAGGTGTCAAGATAAGAGGAAATTTAGTATGTTGCCTAGAAATCTTGTTATATTTTGGAGAAGAAAGTGGCTGTTTTTCGCCCTTGTCTAAAGAGTCTCCCTGAGGCTAAAGTGAAGAATTTGGGATTAATTCTGTTAGCAGAGGAAATCTAGTCTATACTAGATTTTCTAGTATAGACTCTGTTGTGAGGTTATTAGTGGTAACTCTAAAACTATTTATAGTGAAAAGGAGCAATCTGAGCATGGTAAATTACAAAGTTCAAACTTTGAGGAGAAAAGGAGTACCATGGAATAGAATGGTGCAAAGTCTTGTGTTCAAGGAGATAAATAGATTTAAAAAATGGAATAAAGGGAGTGGTAAACTCAGGGCAAAATCCCACCCAGCTAAGTTTCCAACTAGTGAAAGAGAACTAAAGAAAATCTTATGGCCAGGTGTGGTGGGTTATACCTTCAATCCCAGCACTCAAGAAGCAGAGCATGGCAGATCTCTTGAGTTTGAGGCCAGCCTGATCTACAGAGCAAGTTTTAGGACAGCCAAGTTTATGCAGTAAAGGAAAACAAACATGGGGAAGATGTAACATAACAAGGGGCCAGGTTCCAAGCCCAAAAGCTGCGGAACTTGTCAGCCACAGTCACATGGTGCTGGCTATGTAGTTAAGGATGGAAGAAATGGGTTATGGAAAGTCACTGAGGCCAGGCATGTGTCAGGGGTGTTTATACTGGAGGCTTAGACATGCCATTGTGTGAAGCTTTCAAGTTGAGGGTGGATTACCTTGGAGACCCTAAGATGTTAGAGTCATGAGATACCTGCCAAGATGATCTAACATGGAGTGGAAACAGTTCAAGAGAAATAAGTGTGTTTTAGTTAACAAAGCTGAATGGAGTTAGAGAGTTGAAAATTGTTTTGACATCAGACAGAAACTGAGAGTTTGGAGTTTGCCCATCTGGTTTTTTCATCTTGCTTTGGTCTAGTAGTTCTTCATTATTTTCCTTTGCCTACATTTTGGAATGATAATGTAAATTCTGTGCCATTATATGTTGGAAGTATGCAATCTCTTTTTTATTTTGATTTTATAGGGGATTACAATTAAGAGATTTCAGAAGAGACTTTGAACTTTAGACTTTGAAACATAGTTTAAACTATGATAGGCTATGGGGACTTTTGAAGTTTAGCTAAATGCATTTTACTAACAATATGATATTGTTAAAAGTTGGTGGTGGCCAGAGCACAGCATGTGGTAGTTTGAATGTAACTGGCCCCATCAGCTCACAGGGAGGGGCACTATTAGGAAGTGTGGTTTTGTTGGAGTAGGTATGGCCTTGTTAGAGGAAGTTTGTCACTGTGGAGGTAGGGTAGGCTTTTCCTTAGCTCTACACACCTTCCAGAATCATAAACCATTTCTTGCGGCCTAGAAGATGTGGAACTCTCAGCTACTTCTCCAGCATCATGTTTTCTTGCACATGCCAAGCTCCCTGGCCCTGATAATAGACTAAACCTCTGAAACTGTAAGGAAGTCACACCAATTAAATATTTACTTTATAAGAATTGCCATAGCCATACTACCTCTTCACAGTGACAGAAACTTTAACTAAGACACTAAGATTAAATTCTGGATGAATAAATTCAAGGAGGAAGAACATATTTTGGCTCATAGTTTGAAAGGTAGAATCTTTTATGATGAGAGAGGCATTATGAAGTCCATGCACCTTGGTTATCTCCTACCTCAGGACACTAGGATGGAAAAAGAGAAGGCTATCAGCAGAGGTATTCCATAATCTTCAAGATATGCCTCTAGTTAGCTACACTATCCAGCTGTATCTATTATCAACAAAGTTCCACAATGCTCTATTATAAAGCCACTAGATGTAAGACAGGTGCCATGAGAAACAAATCTGTGGAGGGGCTTCATATTCAAATTATAACATTGGGATTCGAAAGATGTTTACACACACTTCTTAATTGTGTGTCAATTAAGTTGTAACTCTTTTGATGATAATGCTGCCTGTAGACAATTTAACAAAATACAGTGTTAGATATAAGAGACAGGAAACCTACCTATTTCTAGTCAGGGGAGTCCAAGAGACCCCAAAACAATAGAGGCTGTTGCAATTTCCCTTAGTTACCTCTCTGAACTTGTTGACTACACCACATATTTTGGATACAGGATTTCAATGAATCTAGCTATAACTGACCTGGCAGCCTCTTTTTTGAGAACTTAACTCTCAAAATAATTTAAGGTGCTTTGCAAACTGCCAAAAGATAAAAACAAGCAATACTGGTATATGATTGTAGAGCTAAGAACCACATCAATGACAAGTCTACTGAGGTATCCCCAGGGGTACAAAAGTGGCATATATATCTCCATAGCAACCAATAGCCATTCAATTGTATTGAAGACCCACTCAAGCAGCTAAGATTTAGTCAACATCATTTCTCCTTTCAGTTTTCTTTAAACTCCCCTAGGTATCTTGCCTTGTTCAAATTCATAGTCTCCTTTTCTTTAATTGCTATTAAATATATATGTATCTAATTGGATACATTAGTTTTAAAAGCGGTTGACAGGCTAAAGCAAGATATATCAACACAATTAAAATTAACTTTAGCATTTCAGTAATTTTTAGAAGTAATTAAGGCAAAATAATTATTTTCATAAATTCTAACTACTAGTACCTTGAACACTTGTCCACAAATATAATTTCTTAACCTTCTCTCAAAAAACACTAGGGCTTTTAGGAAATTAATTTTCCAGAACACAAAACCACAATGACCTACAAAGGTTCAGTGTGCAATATCACTAACATGTCCATCTTAAAAATAGGTTTTCAGTGGAATGAAATATGAAGCAGAATGTGAATACATCTTTAAAGTATTACCCTGATTTAGGAAGCATTAAGTGTTGTCCATTTCTGTACCCACAATTCTTCAAATGTTGATTCTACCTTTTTCTCATTCCATGGAGATGACCCACAGGGAACCAAAACATCTGTGTTTCCATAAAGTTGTTAGAATACCACCCAGGGAGATATGACCTACACTGCAGAGGAACTGAGGATAGCATTGCCTCATTTGGAATTGAGGCAAATTTATTAGAGAAATTCAGTAGAGCTAGATGGGGGACCCTGACGGGAATAAAGTAAAAAGATGTCCTTTTTCTGATATTTGCTTGACTAATATCACTTTTCATTTAGAGGAATTGCTTAACATAAGTTTGAAAAGAATTGGCATATGCTTCAAGAAGAAAGCAATTAAAATTTTACATACATAATGAATTCCTGGGGATTCAGAAATGAATAATTAGAAGAATTAGAAACAAAACACTATTAGTTTTATTTGTTACTGATTTGAAGAAATCATGCAAAAGAAAGGAATATGATATTGTTATCTGAATTCTGGGAAATCTGCTAGGTAACTAAATGAAAGCTCTAGCATAAAGTAATACAGTACTGGATAAATTTGGTAGTTGGAAAATGAGTTTTACAAAATTACCAGCAAAATTACTGACAAGATTAAAGTGACAAATTATTGAGGGCAAGAATGAGCATTATGATAATCTGCAATGCTCTAAGGGGGTGGCCTTTAATGGCCAAAAACTATAGAAATGGTAACCCATTACTGGCTCTGCTTTTTTATTTGTTAGTCTGCAGATCTAGTAATGGTATTGTTGCTCACTGGAGGGTAACTCTACTTAAACTCTTTATATGTGTATATGCATGCCTTTTAGGAAATTTACCCTGCTGTATGTTTTCTAATGAATTCTTTTTTAAACTGTTTTTAATGTTAGGTATACCTCCCCTATTCCATTCTCTACTCTTCCTTCCCATCTCCCACCCATTTAACTTTTCATGTTCCATTAGTCCCATTTTGCCCTGTATGTTATTATGGTTGTTTTCCTGCACCTTGAAATGTCTGTCATAGATAAGTTCTTACTAATATCTTGACCTCCATGGACATGCCACTTAAAACATTCATATCTTAAGATTCAAAGCTAACATTCAAAATGAGAGAAGATCTCTGACAAAAATCTGTTTTTCTGGGTCTGGGTTGACAATCTTACTGGTACAGACTTGGAAGCTTTAGTCCTACTGCCTAGTTTTCATAATGATCTAAAGTGCTATGTGTACTACTTAAGGAAATGATTAATCACCAATCTTAACCCGTGGTGAACTTTCTGAGCTACAGTAAAACATGTGCATTGGTGTAATAGTGGCACAAATATCATAGGTGTAACAAGTACTTCCTAATTTGATTTAAGGCTCAATTTATATGTTAAAACCCATAGCTGGTACCATTACTGGGGCAAATAACTTCTTGTTGGACAAGCAATAGACTATAGAGGAGAACATGCAACTATCTTTTATTTAATGTGAAATAGTTTTCTTTTTTAAAATTTGAATTCTTTAATTACTACTCATATTTACATATCCAACCCCATATTCCCTCACCCTCCCATTCTCCCGAGTTCCCCACCAACCCACCCCAACCCACCCACCCCAACCCACCCACGCACCCCAACCCACCCCAGGACTCCTCCCCAGGGATAGTGAGGTCCTGCACTAATGACATTCAAAGTCTGTCATACAGTTTGGGGGAGGGCCTAGACTTTCCTTGCTGTATCTGGGCTGAAATAGTATCCCTCCATAGGGAATGGGCTCCCAAAGTCCATTTGTGCTCTAGGGATAAAGACTGGCTCCACTTTTAGAGGTCCCATAGATTGTCTTGGCCTCCTAGCTGGTACCCACATTCAGAGGGCTTGGTTTGGTCCAAAGTTGTTCACACTACTAAATCAACACTTACTGACATCACTATACCCACAAATCAATGCATCACTCATATTTACCATTTCTTGTGCATTAAAAGGCAAGTCACAGAGAGATTTCCAAGTGGACAATGTCCAGAGAACAAAAGATTGCAAAAATATTTAGAGAAAAGGAAGCTATAAATGTCTGTACCTAATGAGACATCTATTTCACATCCCCAAGTCTCAGAAGTTATTGTGAATGATGGGACAGAAAAAGAATAAGAGATGAGAATGGTGAGTGACTGTAAGATAAAGAATTTTCTGGATTCAGCAGAGAAGTTGCATATACACACTTATATGATCTGTGATAATACACACAAGACCTGTATAAGCTTTAACAAGAAATAATCCCAAAAGAGAGGGGGAAGTATGCAAGAAGTCTCACACTTCACTCAGGAGTTGCTTGTCAATTGATAGCTGGAAAGAGAGGGAGAGCCAGTTTTTAAATGTCTTGCCCAGGGTAGAGAACGACACTAGAGTGGAAGTCCGTTCATCTAAGAGTATCAGGATATCTCAAACATGCACTTGATCTTTTTAAATAAAAGGAAAAAATTGTGTTGATAGAGTGTGAAACTTAGAGGACTTAGTAGAAAGATAAGAATGTGACAAAAAAGCTGTAAGAAATTCTCAGAAAAGTAAGAAAACATGAGAAAAAAGCAAAAGTGACAATTAAATAAAACCTGAGTATAATGAATTGAGGCTATTGGCTGGATCCATGGGTCAAATCACTGACAGAAAAAAAGATATGTCTTATACATACTATATATCATTTCTTTTTCATAATATGTTGTCCATTGTCTATCACTTTATGGTATTTCCTACAAAAATGCAATGAGTGTTTATATGGAGTGAGTTAACTGTTAAAACTCTGATTTGTTCTAGAGACAAGAAAAAGCATATTTGCGCAAAAAATGAATCCATTTAATTTTTGATAACTTAAACTATACATGCTTTATTTCTCCATTTTTGTGCTTCTGAAAGAAAGGATTTATGATAGGTAGGGTTTTAATTGGGTGGGTAGTAGGGGAGGACGGGAGGGAGAAGGGAACTGAGGTTGTCATGTAAAACAATCTTGTTTCTAATTCAAATAAAATAAATCAGCAAAAAATAAAGTTGCCATGGGAATGGATATTCTGCATCAGACTTATTAAGTACAGTCTTTGGGAAGAAACTTTGCAAAAAAAATTGACAATCAAATCATCTTTAAGTTTTAGTGATTCCAATATTTTTATGCAAACATTAATGTTTTCCTGAAACAAATGAGTGATGAGTAGCAATTTTACATTTCCTGCTTGAAAAAATTAAGTCAGTTATACATGACAAATCCTGATATAGACCATATACGGTTTTGGGGGTTTCTATACTCTCTTTAGTTTATACTTCATTTAAGAATTCTTTTTTATTCTCAATCTGTTTATATGGTAGATTACATTGATGGATTTTTGTATGTTGAACCATCCTTGCATCCCTGAGATGAAGCCTACTTGATCATGGTGGATGATTTCTCTGATGTGTACTTGGATTCGAGTTGCCAATATTTTACTGAGCATTGTTGCATCAATGTTCATGAGGGATATTGGTCTGTAGTTCTCTTTCTTAGTTGTGTCTTTGTGTGGCTTGGGTATCAACTTTATTGAAGCACCATAAAAAGAGTTTGGCAAAGAACCTTCTGCTTCCATTGTGTGGAATACTTTGAGAAAAATTGGTATTAGGTGTTGCTTGAATTTCTGGTAGAATTCTGCACTGAAGCCACTGGCCCTTCCTGGCCATTTTTTGGTTGAGAGACTTTTGATGACTGCTTCTATTTCATTAGGAATTATAGGTCTATTTAAGTTGCCTATCTGTTCTTGATTTCATTTTGGTAAGTGAAATCTATCCAGAAAATTGTCCATTTCCTTTAGATTTTTGAATTTTAAGGAATACAGGTTTTCGAAGTATGACCTGATGATTCTCTGCATTTCCTCTGTGTCTGTTGTTATGTTCCCCTTTTCATTCCTGAATTTATTAATTTGCATGTTTACTCTCTGCTGTTTGGTAAGTTTGGAAAAAAGATTTGTCTATCTTGTTGATTTTCTCGAAGAACAAACTCTCATTGTATTGATTCTTTATATTGTTCTCCTAGTTTCCACTTTATTGATTTCAGCCCTCAATTTGATTATTTCCTGGCATCTGCTCCTCTGGGGTTTATTGGCTTCTTTGTATTCTAGAACATCCAGTTGTGTTTTTAATTCTCTTGTGTGATTATTCTTCTGTTTCGTCATGTGGGCATGTTGTGCTATGAATTTTCCTATTAGCACCGCTTTCAAAGTGGCCCATAAGTTTGGGTATGTTGTGTCCACATTCTCATTGAATTCTAGGAAATCTTTAATTTCTTTTTTTATTTTTTCCTCAACCCAGGAATTGTGCAATTGGGCGTTATTTAATTTCCAGGAGTTTGTAGGTTTTCTGCAATATGTGTTGTTGTTGAATTCTAACTTTAAAGCATGGTGAGTCCTCCCATAGGGTGTCATCAGAATCTTTCGTTTCCTTTGGGGTAGGGCCTACCCCCTCCCTGTGTGTCTTGGCTCAGGCAGTTTTCCTCTATATGGACTGGGCTCCCAAAGTCCTCACCTATGCTAGGCATAAATACTGGGCTTCTACAGGAGGTCCCATAGATTTCTGAGGTTTCCTCACAGAAACCCATGTTCCTTGGGTCTGGATCAGTCCCATGCTGGTATTCCAGCTATCAGACTGGGGAGCAAGAGTTCCAGGATGTTCAGGTCAGCTGTTTCTGTGTGTTTCACCAGCGTGGTCTGGACCTCTGTGCTCTTCACTGGTCCTTCTCTTCATCTGGATTCCACTTCAGATTGGTGATTAGTTATGGGTGTCTGCTTCTACTTTCCACCAGCTGCTGGATGAAGGCATGTAGGTCAGTCATCAATCTCATAATCAGGGGAGGGCATTTAGGGTAGCCTCTCCTCTGTTGCTGAGATAGCTAGCAGGTGTCATCTTTGTAGATCTCCAGACATTTCCCTAGTGCCTGATTTCTCTGTAAACCAAAAGTGTCTCCCTCTTATGATACCTCCTTTCTTGTTATCGTGTATTCTTCCCCTGACTCATATTTTCTGCTCCTTCATGTCCTCCGAATCCCTCTTCCTCTCCCCTTCTCATTCTCCTAGCTCTCTCCCCCCTCTTCCTGTGCTCCCAATTTGCTCAGCAGATCTTGAACCTCTCCCCTTCTCCAAGGGACCATGTATGTCTCTCTTAGGAACCTCCATGTATATTAGCTTCTTTGGCAGTGTGGATTGTAGGCTGGAAATCCTTACTCTATGTCTAAAATCTGCATATGAGTGAGGACATAATGACAGTTCATGTTGCAGAGGTTTGACTATTATAGGTGACTGTCATCTTATTTAATTATACATTGCATTTTCAAATGAGCTATATAAACACAATATATAAACAAGAGGAAAAATACACATCACTAAATTGACCTTAAATTTGTATCAATAAAGCAAAGTCCATACCAATGAAAAATAATCTATATTATTTCTATATTATAATCCCTTTTTCCATTAGAAAGAGATTGGTTGCGATCCTTAACCATTTATAATCCACCCCATTTAAATGAAAACAAATATTTATAAACAATATTTGGGATTTTCAGCATCATTCTCTCCAAACTACTTCCTGCTTTTAAGGTACATTGAAATACCATGGAATCATAAGAAAATAGAGACATGGCCAAATATTGGCTGTGGTAGTCTGTAAGGCTGTATCATCTCAGCTGTTTTGGATACTGGATAAGTTGGGCCACTGCTTTCGGGAGTATTGCTTCATCAAACCTCATTAGTCTGCAAGAATCCATAGCTTTTTATTTTCTGTGGAAACAGAAATAAAATCTCTTTTCCAAATTAACATAACTTTATTCTTAAATTTTCAAGTCAAAGCATTTTAAATATATATAAATTGAATTAATTCTGTAGCATTTCTTTTAGCAGTTGTTCCTATTTCCTCAGCAGTCAATTCAAAGACAACAAATGGCATACAATATATAGACTATCTGCCTATTTTCCATCTTTACACAGTGTTTTTAATTACTCTCTTTCTTTTATTTTTATTTTTTTCCTTTTATGAGACAGGGTTTCTCTGTGTAATTTTATCTGCCCTTGAACTTACTCTGTACTTCAGGCTGGTCTTGCAATCACAGAGATCTGCTTGCTTCTGCCTCCCAAGTGCTGGGATTAAAGGTGTGTGCTACCACTGCACAGCTACTCCTTCTTTCTTTCTTTCTTTCTTTCTTTCTTTCTTTCTTTCTTTCTCCACATTGTCCTGTCTTTATTCTTTTCTCTTCCAAGCCTATGTATATATTTTTTTAACATACTGCATACCTTTTAGAGGTTTTTCTACATTTGAATCTGTCTTTACTGTATATGTTTATCTTTTTGTGGCCACAAGTCTTTTATCTGCTAAACAACATTGCTAAAATTAAAGGGATGGCTGTCTTAGCCACTGGCTTTCCAACATGGTAGGCATAAGTTTACCACCAGCACTGGGAGCTGTGCACACTGCCTAGACTCTTAAACCTTTATGAGTAAAAGTTAAGTCTGCCATGCTGGTCATTACTGTTACTCCTCTTGTTTCCTACAATGTGACTGCTCAATGTCTCCATAGTGAAGAGAGAGATTTCCTCTTTGTCCCTGCTTATATACTGGTTCTTCCTAGCTACATCACTTCCTACCTGTCTGTATAGCCCTCCAGACCTCTATGCTTAGCAAGTGGCAGTTTCTGACATCTTGTCACTTCAGAATCCTCCTTGTCTCCTAGTCCTACCTATCAACTTTCCTGGCCAATCAGTGTTTTATCATCAAACAATAATAGAAACATATAAAGAAAAACATTCTCCCTGATAAAGATAGTTTTGAATTCTCTGATCATAATCCAAGATAAAGTGGAGCCATCTCTGTGGACCCTGACAACTAAGTGACTCTATCTCACAGCAAACTCCCTAAAAATCTAGCTCTTTTAATAGTTGCATCCCCTCTTCACTGATGCTTCCTGAAGTTTAGGTGCAGGATTTTTAGTATAGTTGTAGCTGTTCGGAATGGGCTACACAACTCTGCATTTTGCTATAATTTTTGTTTGTTGATTTTGTTTCTGAAATGATCATCATCTGTTCAAAGAGATGTTTGCTTGCTAAAGGGTGAGTACTAATCTTACCTGTAAGTTTAAAGCAAATATTGAGGATTATTATTATTATTAGGATAATTAGGATTATTAGGGCTGGGTAATGTGGTGGTTGTAGGTTTTCCTCCAACATCTACAACTTCACCCAACCTGAGTAACTGACTGGGTTTACCATTATAGACATGTTTGAGCAATTCTTAAGTCCAAATAGAAAACTGATGTCTATCACCAAGGTATGCATGCCACTACAGAGCACTTTGGGTTACCATGTCATGTTGGTCTTTGTTGTGGTTCTTAGGCATTGTAGTTGGGTAGGGCTATTGGTTAATTCACTCCTTTGGCACATTGCATGTTTCTGTCTAGTACTGTGAAAGCAAATCCTCAGGGCAGTCAGGCATAAGAAATCATACTATTAACTCTATTAACTAACTTTACACACACACACACACACACACACACAATGTGTGTATGAATATATAAATAATAGTACATAGATTATAAGTCAATATATAAATATACACATAGAGTTTAAATGAAACTTTCTGTTTTGGGCCGACAATACTGTGAGAGTCAAGAAGTATCTACAAAAAAATCCAACACCTTGCATGACAAGTCCTCTTTTGAATTGTTAGTCATTGTTGTCCAAATGACATGCAAAACAATGTATGTGATTGTTATTGAACCTGGTTGCCTCCAGTATGTGTAAGAAAAGTTTCTGTTGATGAAGATATCTTGATCTTCAGACATAGTGCCCAGTGAATGTCCCATAAGCTGGAAATGAAAAATCTAGGACACAAGAATCTACCTTTGTTACTCCATGCTGTCATAACTAGCAAGGCAATATACTTAGAAATGCTAATGAAACTTTACCAAAAGGCAGCCCCTACTTATGTTCTTTCCATATGATCCAACGGTAGATCACTAGCAAATTTATCAGAGTAAAACTAAATTGAATGAATATGTTCTCTTGTCACTCCTTTGGGTTTGAAAAATACTGAGTAAGTTCCTTTGCAACTTCTGATAAACTACCCATCAGCATCTAATCTTGTTCAAACACACATCCCATTTAAAGAGCAGCAAACAGAGAAAATCAATAAAGGCACAAGAAAATGATTGCTTCTTTGTCCTTTCTCATTTTATTTGTTTAAAATATCTACACTTGTTTTGTGCTAGCATTGCTAAGGAACAAAATGACCACTCAAAAACTTACTTTTTTATACTTTTTAACATATTGTGATTTTTTTAATTTTGAAAGAAAAAAACACTGACATTTCCTTTTTTACTATAAAAATAGGTTTTTAATAACTACTTACTAAACATATACAAGTCACTTCCCAGAAATATAAATTCTGTCATGTCTAGGACAACAACTATAATTAACTTTGTTTAATAATGGAAAATAATGTATTTATTTATATCAGCATAATTGAACAAATAAAATATTCTTTGTTAGTATTATTGTAAAGTAGCCAACCCTAATGGTTACTCAACTTTTTTTTCAAAATAATATTTTTACTATTTGGGAATTTCATATCTTGTACCCTGATCACACTCACTTCCCTTTCCTCACAGGTCCAAAGTCAACCCCAACCTTGGGACATCCCCAAACCAAAAAAACAAGAAAGAAAGAAAGAAAGAAAGAAAGAAAGAAAGAAAGAAAGAAAGAAAGAGAGAGAGAAAGGAAAAGAAAGGAAGGGAGAAAGAGAGAGAGAGAGAGAGAGAGAGAGAGAGAGAGAGAAATCATAAGATCATAAGTCTTTCCCCACTGGCTGTGATGTGATAAAAGTGGTAAAATACACTTCAGCATCCCTTATCACAATTTTTAAGAGTTTTCCTCAATGGTTTCTTGTCTAGACTGTTAGATTTTGGGGGATGGCATGGAGTTGGGGGTGTCACATGAGTTGTCTATGTCTCTCATACTTGATTATGAGTCTGCAGTCATTAATGCCACCGCAAAAGTAGCTTCCTTGACCTTTAAAGTCAGAGAGAGGACAGATCATGACATTATACATGGTCTCTTGCAACAGGATATTCCACAGACATAAACATGATCTCAGGTGTTAGTTCAACATGGCCCCCAGAAGCAGCATGCCTCATGGACATCAACATAGATTCAGATGGCAGCACAGACCATGGGCATCTACATGACTTTTGGTAGTGGTAACATGGGCCAATGACATAGTCACTAGCTCCATTAGTATTTTAAAGCCAAACATGGCCCTCTGTAGAAGGATGGCACCTGACATCAACATAGCCTCAAGCAACTACTCAACTCTTAGGAAGAAAAATGAAAATGTAAGGGCTTTCCATCTTGTATCATCTATTAGCTTGTTTTACTCTCTATAGCAGAGCTTATACTCTTTTTCTCTCATCATGAGAAAGCTGTCTTAACTTCATCACAGTTCCCTTGACACCCACATTTCTTCTTTGCCTTTTGGTACCTGGGCCCTTGCAGTATTGACTTTCAGCAATACGAATAAAATGGGTGATCCATGTTTTAAAGGAATAAAAATGTGTACTAATAAGAGATGATTATATGTACAAAGATGGAACTTATACACATACAGCCCATGGAAAATTGAGTTTGTTTTCTTTTCTATATTATCTCTCACCTACTAGTGTGATGAAAATAAATAATCCATAAAGAGAAACTGTTTTCCATAGTTGTGACTTTTGTCTGATGGGCAAATCTGTTCATCATTATAGACATTCTCTGCGATATGAACAAACCCTAATCTAAGTCCTCTTGAGGTTATCTAGGAAGAAGACTCTACCTTATCATGAAGGAGATACCATGCAAGTGCTTTTTTTTAACTTAAGCAATAATACAACTGTAGCCAAAGTAAAATGATGAAGATACATATAGTTATAATCCAGGACAGAAAACTAAAACATTATAACTGTTAGACAAGTGAGAAAGATTGAGAAATGAGAATGAAAAGAGGAAAAGTGTGAGGTTTATTGGTGGGCCTAACCACTTTGCATTTGACATCATGCTGGCATGTGTCACCTGATAGTACTTGACCTACACATATGCATGGAAAGGTCATAATGAGATATATAATTACTATATAGGCTAACCAGAAAATTAGTTAAAAGTTAAAAAATACTCTCAAGACTAACTGCAGGTTTGTGAAGCACTCTAAGCTATTCTACAAATGGAACAAAATGAAAATCACTAATAGAATTAAAATGTGCTCCCAGTGATAGCTTGTTTTAGCCAGCAATATATATCAATACTTGGAAATTCATATGCATTCTCTCTGTCGTTCTTTTAAAAATAAATCATCTAGGGTCTTTTGAAAGAAAAACTGTTTTAATTTTGAATAGATAATTAAGAGACCCCACATACCAAGCTACAGATGTGAATGTTTGTACAAGGTAAACAAGCATTTGGTCTCATGCCTGAAGATGAGTTTAATGGCTACAAAGACACCGTGGGCTATAAAAGCTATTTAGAAACTCACTTTGATTTGGCCCTTAGAAAATTCACTTCTTCTCAGAGTATTCACAGTGACCACCTCAGGAAATTGCTTCAAATGACCAAAAGTTGTAGGCAGAATTGTTCTGAGTCTTTCTGGACCCCTGTACTTACAAATATGCTTAAGGGCACTTAATGAATAACCTTTTAGTGATGTACCAACCTTTCATTACCACCTGGGCTCAGAAGCAAAAGACATAAAGGTGAGAATTATTTCCTTGCAGGTTCAGCCCAGCCCTTCAATAGCAGTGGCACTCTGTAGATGGCATCTATCAGTGGGAGGAAAATTATACCTTAGGTCATTTTAGGCAGAGTAGACCATAAAATGTAACACTATAAAATCTTTGGGTTTATAATAGTACCATGTCATAAATCCTCCCTGTGGAGAGTCAGAACTAGTGCCTGCTTTACATTTAAAATGTACACAGTGGAACAATGCACTAAGAATATCCTAATTCAGGAATTATTCTTCCTGTATTATTAAGGAAATCACTTAAATGGTTGGGCACAAGGATTTTTCATCTCACCGTGGGAGTTACAGAGAAAATTTGCATGCACACACAAAAACACACATACATAGCAAAAAATGTACTCTATTTAGAAATAAAAACAAACCAGAACAGAAAATATTGTGTTTCAGTTTTCATAGAATATCAAAATCACTTGTTTGGGGGTAAAAGTGTTGTGTTAGCTAGCAGCAAATGTTTTCTTTCCTTCTTCTCTATTATATTACATTTTGTCTTAATTTTTACTATTGTTTAGAATAAATATTTGAGCAAACAGATGAAGTTGTGCTATGAAATAATTCTCAATGATGCCTACTGCTAAAAATTTCAGAAGTTTCCTTCAGAAACTGTATTAATAAAATCATTGATTTTATAGGCTTGGTATTTTATTTTTAAGAGGACAAGAATTGATATCAGCTAATATTAATACTTTTGACAAAATATCAATGAATTAAGAAATATAAAAAATTGTTAATAAATGTAAAGAGAGTTTTTAATATCCTCATGTAGGTGAGACCCATAGCTACTAGGAACATTCTCTGACAAAAGAGGTTAGGAAAATCATTGTACTTTGACAGGAAGGATCCTGTCTATTCAGACATGACAAAAAACAATACTTTTTTGATATTTGGCTTACATAAACAAAATTATGCATATTAGTTGAGTTCTATCCGTTTCAACTTTCAGTTGATTAAAAACTTTTACTTTTTTTTTCAGTACTAGCCATCTTCGCAGAGTTGAAGTAATCCTGGGTAACGAAGCAATGGTGAAGGGACTTCCATGCCAGATTTCAAGGTGTATTACAGAGCCATGTGAAAAAAAGTAGCATCCTATTGGCACAAAACAGGAATGTAGATCAAAGGAACAAGATAGAAGACTCCAATGTCCTTCTCCAGCCTGGTCTTGACCCCTATGCTCATCACTCCTCCCTCTCTGCAACTGAAGAAACCTACATAATCTGCTGAACTGAACAAGGGGAGCTCATGGACCCCAGGCTGATAGGGGGAAAACAGCATAGGACTGTCCCGGACCCTCTGAATGTGTATGTCATTTTGGAAGTCTGGTTTATGTATGGGGCCTCTAGCAGTGGATCAGTATTTATCCCTAGTACATGAATGGACTTTGGGCACCCATTCCACATCGAGGGATACCCTCTCAGCCTAGACACACAGGAGAGGTTCTAGGCCCTGTTCCAAATTATATAATAGACTTTGAAGATTCCCCCATGGAAGGCCTCACCCTCCTTTGGGAGCAGAAAGGGGATGGGATAGGGGGTCGGTGGGGGGACAGGGGAGAAGGGGAGGGAGAGGGAACTGGGATTGACATGTAAAACAAGCTTGTTTCTAATTTAGCAAACAAAAAAGAAAACTCCAATGTGAGTTCACATAGTTATAGCATTTGATGTTTGATAAACATGCCAAAAATATATGGATCAGGAAAAACCCTTGCACAAATTTTGCTAAGAAAACTGGACGTTGATATGTAGAAAAATGAAATTAGACTCATATTTGTAATTTTGCACAGTGAACCAAGTCAGAATTGGCAAAGATCTTGATGGTGACCAAAATCTGAAATACTGAAACTGCTTACAAAAATAATAGCCAATACCTTAAAAGATATTAGTGGGAAAAAGACTTTTTGAATAGGTCTTCATTATCTTAGATATTAAGGAAAACAATTGGCAAATGGGATCCCTTAAACCAAAGGTATGCAACTTGTGTGTCACATCCCCCTTGATCTTGCATATCAGATATCCTGCATATCAGATATTGACATTACAATTATTAACAGTAGCAAAATTGCAGTTACGAAGTAGCAACAAAATATTTTATGGATGAGGGCATCAGAAAATGAGAAATTGTATTAAAGGGATGCAGTATTAGGAAGGTTAACAACCACCGCCTCAATACAAAAAGCATCTGAATGGACAAAGAAACTATCAATTGAATAAAAAAGCAGCCCACAGACTGGGAGAAAAAAAATTTACCAGCTATATGTCTGATAGAAGATTAATATGCAGAATATGCAATTAACTAAAAAAAATCCAAGAAACAATTGACCCAATTTAAAAAGGTCTAATTGAAAATTTCTATACAGATCTGAATAAATATTTTTCAAAGAGGAAATACAATATCTAAGAAATACCTCTAAAACTGTTAAACATCCTTGATGAATAGCAAAATGTAAAGAAAACTACATTGAATTTTTGTCTTACCCCATGAGAATGGGTACACTCAAGAAAACAACTAACTAGAGATGCTAGGGAGGTTATGAGGGATAAGGAACCCCCACTGACTCTTGGTAGGATTGCAAACTCATTCAATAATTACAGGAATCAGTGTGGAGAGTCACAAAATCTACAAGTGTGACCTTATCTCCCATATAGATCACTCCTTGGCATTTGACATCATATTTCATAGATACTGCTTAACCCGTCTTGTTATTCTAGTCACAATAGCTAGGAAGGGACAGTGTATATGTGGTGCATATAAACAATGTAATTTGATTCAATTGTAAAGAAAAATGGAATCATCAAGTTTGCAGAGAAACAGGTAGAAGTATAGAATATTATACTGAGTTATCTTAAAGAAACCCAGAAAAACCAATGTCCCATATTTTTCCTAACTTGTAGGTCTTAGCTCTAAATCTTCTGACTTAAGCACTTAAACTATAGTAACTGAACAAGCAGTAAAGTACAAAAGGATCATGAGGCAGAGAAAGAAAGACAGAGATCCAGAGAGGGGGAAATAAGAGGCAGGTGCTACAAATGGGAAAATGGGAAAAATGGAGGAGGACTTAGGTAGGGAAGAGAGGGAAAGCAGGAAGGGAAGGAAGAAGAATAAATAATACTAGGGATGCTTGAAAAGGCAATAGGATCCTACTACAAAGAGAAACAAAATGAGCGTTTGAATGTAGTTACGCTACTTGAGAGCATTAACTTGTCTTCAAGATGGTTCCAAACATCGCTTGAAACAATAGAGGGAAATGTTGATTGCTGTTTCTCTAAGCTACCATACAATACTTGAAAGATAAACCCTATGTGTTTAGACACCATTTATTTTAGAGACAGAAATCAAAGCAATCTGCATGGATCCTACATGGAAGATTCTTCCATGAGGATTAGCTGTCATAGTACCTGAAACTGCTGTGCAAGTTGCCAGGGAAGAAGAGCAAATAGCAGTCCAACCTTGCTCCAATGCCAAAAAACCAACAAGGTGTCCTCAAATGTTTAATACCAAAGATTACATCATGGGGGTAACAACTAGGCCTCTTATTGGACCAAAGGCCTACTCAACAGAATGGAATTCATGTTTGGTTCTATAAACCCAGCCAAACAACTGTGGATCATGAGGTCATAGTTCACAAAGAAGAATGTACTACTTTCCTTTCCTAAGTCAGTACATTTCCTAACTGTTTCTAAGTACTACTATGATACCCATGTATATGTGTGCATCTCATTTATTATCAAATAAGCTTCTTTTGGCAGTAGATTAAGACCAAGTGGAGAAGCTTACAATAGATAAAAATTCAGAGGACAGTGGGCCATAGGTTACCTAAGGCCACCACATCATGCACCATAAACCATGGATATCTCTTATTCAATAACCCCTACTCATGAGAAATTTTCATTAATATAACAATTAACATTTGTTTCATTGAGATAAACCAAAGAGGGTATTTAAACTTTAATAGCCCATATTTACTATATCAGAAAACTAAGTCACAGAAAAAGGAAACAAGATGCCAATACTAATATTTGCAAACTTATCTCTATCTTTATTATGTTTTAAGCACATACATTCTTGAAAGTTACTTAGATCTTGCAAGATTGCCACACATGAATCTTGTTCTATTTTCTCTGGGAACCTTCAAGTCAAACCAGCCTACCATACAATACTTGAAAGATAAACCCTATGTGTTTAGACACCATTTATTTTAGAGACAGAAATCAAAGCAATCTGCATGGATCCTACATGGAAGAAAAGGAGGTAGGCTATGGATTATTACCTCTTTTTACTCTTCTACAAATATTCCCAGAACTATAACACACTATGTGCTGTACGTAGTGTCTCTTTACCTTTCTATCCCAATCTCCAGCATATCATGCAAATTTTCTCTTCCACCCTCCCTCCATGCTTGTTCCTTTGTCCCATCCACCAACTCAAAAAAGCATTCCATGGGAATCCACCATCCAAATCTGCTGCAAAACAAATATTGCACTAAAGCAGATAGGCTAGTTTTACATCTCTGATATACCTCTTCTTCTCCAAATAAAATCCCTCAGTCTCATCCCAAGCTTTGTAGCAACAAATAACAAACCTCACCCATGTTTGTTGCTTCTCTATTCATAGCAGCAAGATTTTGGAAATTAGATGTCAATCAACAGAAGACTGGATGAAGAAAATGTGGTACATTTACAATATGGAGTAACTGGTAAAACATGCAATCATGAAATTTGCAGATAAGGTGATGAAAACAGAAAAAAAATCATTGTGAATGAGGTATCCCAAATCTAGAAATACAATTATGGTGTATAATTGCTTATATGTTTGAACTAGCTGTAAAGTTAATGATAACTAAGCTACAGTCCTTTAAGTCATAGAGGTTAGGTACAGAATAAGGTACAAGGGGTGAGGACAGATAAGTCTCTCTAGAAAGGGCATTGGAATAGTAATGCACATATGAGGTGGGGCTGGAATAAGAGGATCAAGTTGGGAGGAAAGAGGGAATGAGAGAGGCAATTTTGGAAAAAGATAGCACATTTAAAGGTCATTTGAGGAGTATTTTGTAAATCTAATACAGTAGAAACTTCCTAAAAATACATAATGGAGGAAATCTAAATGAAATCACCAAATATGGGCAGACATATCTCCAATTGTATACTAAATGGAGCTCCAGCATTGAGTGTTGGGAATTGAGTTCTTGGCCAAAGGAGTCCTATAAGAATCACAAAATGACCCAGGCTGTTGCCAAGGCTCTAGTTTGCTCCAAACAACATGACAGCAAGACCCTATTGCTGAAGACAACCCCTACACAATTCATTGAATATGGATAAGTTGAGTTTCTGCCTACACATATCCTTCACCTTTATGGAATAGCATTATTTTTACTGGAAGTTATTCTGCACACTACCAAAGGAGAAAAGCAAATATGAACCCAGATATAAACACTTTGATCTACAGCAGCATTCTGCATGCAAGATATGCTAATGCAATGTTGGTAAAAAGCTTGTAGGACTAACCAACAAATATCTGATTTTCATTAAGGTCAACTCCACAAGATGGAATCCATACATGACATGGATTCAGTGACAAGAACCCGAGAATAGATAGGGCAGAGAAACCAAGTAGTACTGTTCTGCTAAAGGAACATGATATACAGTTCAGTTCTTTTCTCAACCATTGTCAGAGAAGCTTCCAAGTTCTCTCTCTGTCTCTCTCTCTCTGTCTCTCTCTGTCTCTGTCTCTGTGTCTCTGTCTCTGTGTCTCTGTCTCTGTCTCTGTCTCTGTCTCTCTCTCTCTCTCTCTCTCTCTCTCTCTCTCTCTCTCTCTCTCCAGGGTTTCTCTGTGTAGCTTCGAAGCCTATCCTGGCACTCTCTCTGGAGAGCAGTCTGGCTTCGAACTCACAGAGATCCACCTGCCTCTGCCTCCCTAGTGCTGGGATTAAAGGCATGCACCACCAAAACCTGGCCCAGTTTTGTGTTTCTAAGGGATTCCTGAGTGTACAAGCTAGTGAACAGTGACTCTCTGTATCTTTTTCTTTTGACTTTTTTTGGGTCTCTACCTTGTTTGTTTGCTTTTTTATTGTGATTTTTTTTTTAATTTGCATGCTTGTTTGGAGACCATGTTTCTCCATGTAACACTGGCTGTTCTGGAACTTTCTATGTAGACTAGGCTAGCCTTGAACTCACAGAGATATACATGCCTCTGTCTCTGTGTGCTGCCACACCTGGACTGATGTGCTTGTTTTTTGTGTGATTATTTTATGTTATTATCTTTTATTTTATTATCAGCATTTAAAAGAGCATTTTTTAATGAGAGGCAAAAAGATGGTAGTCTAGATGGAAGGAGAGTTGGGGAGCACCTGGGGGGAATAGAGTGAGTGAAAACCATAATCAGGATATATTGTAGTTTTTAATGTATTTTCAATAAAAAAATACATGTCAAAAATGTGATTTTTGTCTCCCATATGGATTATTTTCTACTTTCAATTTGTTACTAAAATCTCACTACATGAAGGCATAATTACATTTGGTAATTAAAATTTTTATTTTTCTTCCTTCTATTAAACCTACTTTTCTATTTACCACTTACTGATGATTTTATTTCAAATACACAAAATATTTCAGTAGTCTTAGAATTTTGAAACTGGTCTATGAGAAGTGTATGTATTCAGTCTTCAAGTGTTATGATTATACTTGACTGTTGTCACTGAAATTCATGAAACAGAACAGAAACATCTGCTTGTTGCATTGCCATGATATTTTTATCTCTCATGTCTTTACAAATCTTTCTCCACTACACAGAAATTTATGTATTCTTTTCTCTCTTTGGAGAATTATGAATATCAGCAGTGTGGAGTAAAATACTCTTTGCACTTTCAAAGTTTGACCTCATGGTGCACAGCTGAGGAATCTTAAGAGGTCCTCAGAGATAACCTGGTAAAATGGGTACATGCAGAAATACTTGCCATGTTTCTATATGCACAAACATTGACTAAAATGGGTATGGCTAAAAGCCAAATTGAAGAGATATATCACATATTGAGACTACTTGCTGTTCTTACAGTTGTCCTGGGTTTGATTCACAGCACCTAGATCGTGATTAAAATTATTTGTATGCTCCAGGTAATCTGATAACCAATTCTGTACTCTTTAGAACCCAGACAATGGTATGGTATAGATTCATATATTCATGTAAAAGTGACAAATATAAAATAAAATAAATATTTGAAATGTATAAGACTTCAGAACACCGGGTTATTTTGGTGATTTATTGCTGACTATTTAAAATATTGTGCTGCAGGCAGACTGAATCAGTCCCTGAGGAGCCTGGGACCCTGACTCTGCTGAGATTGCTGGGCTATTCAGGCCCCCACAGAATGCAGAGAGTGCAGAGGCCTGCTTTGGCCGCTGCCTTGGGCCCAACTTCTGCCTGCATATCCAGGCAAATTGTGCCCTGTGGTCTGCAGACAGGACAACTGGACCCCTGAGGACCAGGCAACCCAGAGTCTGCTGACATCTCTGTGCCAGTTCTGCTCTCACCCCCTTGGAGAGCGAGTGCCGCAGACCTGCCTGCACCCAACTTGAGACCCATCCGAATATCGAGTATCGGAGCCAATTGCAAACACCTGAAAAGAACATCGGACCCATACACACCAGGAAAGGAAGAGAAAACACCTTCACCCAATGGAAGAAGAGATGGGAAGATGACAATATAAGAAAACATTCAACAACAGGAAAACCAATATGACACCACCAGAATCTAGGGACTCTACACCAGCAACTTCTGTGTTGAACATCCCAACACAGAAGAAGCAGAAGAGAGCAACCTTAAAAACAACTTCATGCAGATGATAGAGAACCTAAGAGAGGAAATCAGAAAATCCTTCAGAGAAATGGAAGACGAACCAAAAGATGCAAGAAATCAAGGAAAGCCAAAAAAGCCAAGAAAATACAATTAAACAGCTGAAGGAAACAGTTCAGGACCTGAAAACTGAATTATAGACAATAAAGAAAACAGAAACTGAGGGAATTATGGAAGTGGAAAAGCTGAGTAAACAATCAGGAACCACAGATGCAAGCATAACCAACAGAATGCAAGAGGTGGAAGACAGAATCTCAGACACTGAAGACAAACTACAGGAAATAAACTCTCAATGGACCTTAATTTCCCTCAATATTAATGTTCTTAACTCACCTATAAAAAGACACAGGCTAACAGATTGGATACAAAGATAGAATCCATCCTTGTGCTGCATACCATACAAGAACAAACCTCAAATTCAAAGACAGACATTACCTCACAGGAAAGGGCTGGGAAAAGATATTCCAATCAAATGGACCCAAGAAATGAGCTTGGGTAGCTATCCTAGTATCTAACAAGTTAGACTTCAAACTAAAATCAATCAAAAGAGATGAAGAAGGTCATTTCATATTCATCATAGGAAAAATCCACAACATACCCAAACTTATGGGACACTTTGAAAGCAATACTAATAGGAAAGTTCATAGGTCTAAGTGCTCACATGAAGAAACTAGATAATAGCCACACCAGAGACTTGACATCACAGCTCAAAGCTCCAGAAAAAAATGGAAGCAAATTCATCCCAGAGGAGCAGATGCCACGAAATAATCAAATTGAGGGCAGAAATCAATAAAGTTAAAACAAAGAAAACAATTCAAAGAATCAATATAACAAAGAGTTGGTTCTTCAAGAAAATCAACAAGATAGACAAACCATTATCCCAACTAACCAAAAGGCAGAGAGAGAACATGCAAATTAACAAAATCAGAAATGAAAAGGGGGACATAACAATGGACACTGAGAAAATCCAGAGAATCTTCAGGTCATATGTTGAAAACCTGTACTCCACGAAATTTGAAAATTTAAAGGAAATGGACAATTTTGTGGACAGTTATCACCTACCAAAATTGAATCAAGGACATAAGCAACATAAACAGACCTATAAACTCAAAGGAAATAGAAACAGTCATCAAAGTCTCACAACCAAAAAAGGCCCGGGGCCAAATGGATTCACTGCAGAATTCTACCAGAAATTCAAAGAATAGCTAATACCAATACTCCTCAAATTGTTCCATACAATAGAAACAGAAGGGAAAAAACTCTTTTTATGAGGCTACAATAACCTTGATACCTAAGCCACAGAAATACACAACTAAGAAAGAGAACAGACCAATATCCCTCATGAACATTGATGCAAAAATTCTCAATAAAATGCTGGCAAATGGAATCCAAGAACACATCAGATCAAGTACATGAACACACATGATCAAGTAGGCTTCATTCCAGGGATGCAAGGATGGTTCAACATATGAAAATCCATCAATGTAATCCACCATATAAACAGACTGAAGAAAAAAACACATGATCAACTCACTAGATGCTGAAAAAGCCTTTGACAAAATCCAACACCCCTTCTTGATAAAGGTCTTGGAGAAATCAGGGATAACAGGAACATACCTCAACATAATAAAAGTAATATACATACAGCAAGCCAACAGCCAACATCAAGTTAAATGGAGAGAAGCTCAATGCAATTCCTCTAAAATCAGGAATAAGACAAGGCTGTCCACTCTCTCCATACCTCTTCAGTATTGTCCTTGAATTTCTAAAAATTCCACTACATCACATATAATTCATGAAAGCCAAATCTGTAGAACCTTTTTCAAAACTTGCATGCAGCTGGATGGGTCAAAGTGCCTCTCTTGCTCAACAAATACTAACTGCTTGCTCAACCTCAGAAAATGGAACTGTAAATTTTATTTTCTTCTTCTCTTTTATCCATGTAGGCAGAATGTTTTAATTGGGAAAAATTTATTGCATAACATCAGACATGATCATATATTTGCAAACCCAGGAGTTATTCCCCTTTTCAGGAGTTCTGTGAGACACGCAACATTCCTCTAAGTTTGTTGTTGAACAAGAGCCAAAGAAACCTACAAAGAGAATTGAAGAACATTTTCTTTGGTACCAGTCAGGTTATGAAATACTGTGCTATAGCATAACTACCTGAGATTTTGAGACAACCTGAAGAAGTGATATTGATATTTGATAACATTTTTATTTTCCTGATGCCAAGAATTGAATGCCAGGACTTGAGCATGCTAGGAAAATGCTGACTGTTGTACAATGTCCCCAGCCCAGGATGTTGCAAATTTTTTTAACAGGAGACTTCAATGAGAAGGTGATACCTTAGAAATAAGGCACTGCTTGCAGGAATTCCTAAAAACAGCATCACCTACAAATTATACTTCATTTATTTTCCCTGTAGAAACTTATCTTCCTATGCTTTCATGTTTTCATAACCCATTTGTCTTTTGGAAGGTAGTGGAAATTTCTTATCTGTGCCTTCCCTTCCCCACAAAGCCACATGAACCTTTTATTTCTCTCACATACTGCTTATAGAAATTTTGCTTTCTGATTCTGACTTCCAACTGTTCATCAGTATAAAGAAAGGTGAAGAAAAAGAAGCAAAAATAATTCATATCTGTCTGCACCTAATTTTTCAGTCACTCAGAAAGACAAATGGCCAAGACAATGAGAAAAAGGGCAATTCAATTGGTTCTTATTCAGACTAATTATAGGAAAAGAAAAAATGAAGGATCTTTGAAAGGATTTATTCTCTCTTTTGTTTATGAATGTGTGTGTATGTTGGAAAGAGATAAGGCATGAATAAAGAATAACATACAGGCAGAGTAGTATAGGATGTGAATAGTTAAAACATGGAGGGAGCTGTCTTGTTATAATTTGTATGTTTAGGATGTATTTCTTTTTTAAAAAGGGGAAATAATCTATTCCTTTAAAATGTATTTCTATTTTACTCAAAGTACTGAAATGAAAATGCATGATTTTGGAATCCAAACATCTATGATACATGGGTGAGTATCAGTCACCTAATTTAATCAGTAACTACTTGGGAAAATAAGATAGTATCAGTTGTTAAAAAAAGAGTCAAACAGTCAAACAAACAACCAAAAATCAAGAAGAATCCAGGTAAGTAAAGTTTGCTTTGACATAAAACAAAAAATCTCATTTTAATATTATATTTCATAACAAGATATGGGAGCAGTGAAGAGACCTGATTTGATCCATTTCCCTATGATGAGATTGCTGCCTAATGGCCACTGCAATTTGAATTAATTAACATCAATTTGTTTTTAATAAAAAGCTTCTGAAGCCGGTTTTGGTAATGAATGCTGTCCAGAGAAAAATCAAGCAGTGCTCTCTGATCTATGTGGAGCCACAGCTGCACATATTTGACCCCTATTTTACACAGCTGCGCCTCATTGATTTCTTCTGTTAAATGCCTAGACTGAACACTGGGCAATGGTCGGTGTACTCATATATCTTTCACAGAAACCCAGTTCACCAGTTGGTGAACTGCAGCTCTGTAGCAAGGCCAGAGCAACTCTGCACCTGAAGCACTGACTGCCCATCCTGATGACATACAACCCAGGTGCTGTCCTTAATGCAAACAACCCCAAAATGAGACAGTTTTCAAGGATACAAACAGAAGTGAAATGCTTGGGTTAACTTGACTTATAACTGACAGTCCAGTTAGCGGGCTTCAAATTTAGGTTCATGTGAGGTGGATTTACTGCTACAGGATGTATTTGATTTAAAAAATTATTACAACAGATCACAATATACAGGGTTCTTGAATGTTTCCCAATGCAGCTGTGGAGTAAGTGAGGAAGACTATCATTAAAGTTTATTTGATAATATCACCATTGAGAATTTCCCCAAGATTTCATCAATATTTGTGCACCTATTTATATTAATTTATTTCTGTAATGACAGTAGTGATAAGACAGAACCAATTTGATACTTTCTACTGCTGATTTAATATTTATTCAGAGATAACTCTTTTAATAACTGTATATGAATATTTATATGTTTACTTAATAGAATGTACACAAAAAGACAGAGTCTCCAATCTTTTGTGCTGTGACTTATATAAAACAAAGGTTCATAGAAACAGGTGAATATCAGTTGATTAAGATATCTTAAATTCCCTTTCCCTGTAATGAGATTGATGACCACCTTATAAGCCATCCTAGAGCCTTCATCCAGTAGCTGATGGAAGAAGCAGGAGACACCTAAAGCTAAGCACTGAGCCAAATTTTGGGAATCCAGTTGTAGAGAGGAAGGAGTGATGAGCAAAGGGGTCAAGACAAGGCTGGGGAAACCCACAGAAACAGCTGACCCGAGAAAGTGGGAATTCATGGTCCCAAGACTGACAGCTCAGAAACCAGCCTAGAACAGAAACAGGCCCCCTGAGCTTGGGTGTCAATTAAGAGACCTGGGCAGTCTATGTGTCCTCTGCAGTAGAACAGTATTTGTCCCTAGTGTATGAATAGACCATTCCCCATAGAGGGATACTCTCTCAGCCCAGACACAAGGGAAGGTCCTAGCCCCTGCCCCAAATGATGTGTCAGACTTTGATGATCCTCAATGGAATAACTCACACTTTCTATGGAGCAGAATAGGGATGGCATGGGGGTCGGTGAGGGGCATGGAAGGATGGGACGGTGAGGGAACTTGGATTGATATATAAAATTGTTTCTAATTTAAATAAATATATGTAAGTAAAAGAAAATGTTCCGCAATATTGCTTTAGAATTTCAGAAGAAAAAGTTCATTTCACAAATTAACTATTATTAGATGTATTAGATGAGTAAGTTATTTTCTGTTTCTACAGAGTGTCTTAACAGGAACTACAATTTACGTTGGCCAAAAGTTACCTTCATATGATATGCACACACAAACACACTTCCACCATTGTCTAGAGAAAGTAGCCAAATTGCTAGATTTTTTTATGCCTTCTGAGTGGTGCAATGGTTTGGCTACAAAAGTGTTTGTTTGCTGTAATGCCTGTTTAATAGATCTACTGCAATGAGTTTTATACTTATATACATGGCAGCCTGTCTTAATCAAAATGCATTTTTAACAGAAATATAGAGTTTCACTGAGTTGACTCACATTACACTGGGTAAATTCCAAATATTACAACATAAAATAAATTTCTGGAGGACAGCATGTATGATTCATCTGTTTCTCTTTAGCATTTTATCATGCTAATTCTCAATTCCTATTATTGGCAGATAAATGAATTAAATAATATTATTATACTTAACACATCTATCATTGAAACTAAGTGCAATGTAAACCCATAGAATATTCTCTTAAATCATGAGTGGTTTCACATTTCCCAAACTTAATTTCCAAATTTTAGTCACATATCTAAGTGGTACCTCTTCAAATGAATAGACAATATTAATGTTTTTAAATAGCCAACATTATTTGAAAATTTTGAGGCAACTATTTTTTAAAAGGGAAAAAGTTAACATATAAGACATTGACTTTGGAAGATGGACATTCTTAGCTGCATTTTCTCATTAATTGCCTGCATGAATTAGAGAAAATTAAACTATGGCCTAAATTTCTCTAAAGTCAAATAAAATAATATAATTTAAATGAAGCTAGACTTCACAGTTCATATTATAATCAAATAACATTTCAGAATGTATTAAGAATTGCTCAGTGTAAGCACAGTTAGAAGCACTCAAAGTTGATGAAAGCGTGAAATATATTTAACCATAGAAGATAAATTGACTAATATAACTAAACTTTAAAAACATGCCTCTTTCCACACAAATCTGTATCTGAGAATGTTTTATTTGAAGAAAGTATGATAATATATATATATATATATATATATATATATATATATATGAGTATTTATAAAACATGACCACAAATGCAATATGAAACTCTGTATTTATTAATTGACATATTCTCATAAAATATTTGAAAAATGAAAATATGAGATAGAAAACATCAAGCTTTCATGTTATGATTTAAATAATGTGTTGCTTACCATAAGTTCATAGTCATGGGTTAATGACTGATATTATTTTATATCTTTATGAAGAAAAGAACTTATATTTCAATTACATACTTTTAAAGGTTACTGAACACATTCATTTTCACATCAACTCATGCCAGATTTTAAGATTTTTGGATCATAGTTGGTAAATGAGTAAAAATAGTAAAGGAAAAAAAGAGAGGGATAATGTTTCATTCATAAGTTATTTTCTTTAGACACTTAAACTTGTCCCTGTGTTTGTCTTTAATTGAATACATTACCAATACGTTTACAGAAAAAAAAACATAAAAATAATTCTCTGACTCTCCTACAAACACGAAAGATCTATATAGTCTCTCTTCATCATATCGCTGGATTTTAGAGCCCTTCCTCACTCCTTGGCTATTTCTTTGTGGAGTTTGACTCAGTGTAAATATAATTTGAGACTCTATTCCTGAAAGTTTAGTTATTTGAGTCTGAGATTCCTCTGTAAATAAATTTTTACTTAAAAATTGAAACTGACATCTATGTCAAAATAGGTTGTGAAACTGTAACAGAGTATGTTTTTGCAGGGGACTTTTTTGTATTTCAGTACATTAAGAGTTTTATTTTGACACTAAATACTTAACACAAAGAACAAATTGTTTAAAATGAAAAATTGCAATAAATAGAATAATTTTATGTATGAAACAGGTTGGAGCGCAGTGAGGATTCCAGTTGTCTCTTCAGTGTAATTGCTCAAAGTCTGGATTAATTTTTTTAATTATAGCTTTGAAAATATAAAATTATTTCAGTGTTTTCTAAGTTACCTTAACAAATAGCACTCTTAAGTTTACCATATCCAATAATAACCTTAGATCATCTGGTTTTCTCATTTTTAACTTTTTTTTTTGTTTGGTTTTTCGAGACAGAGTTTCTCTGTGGCTTTGGAGGCTGTCCTGGAACTAGCTCTTGTATACCAGGCTGGTCTTGAACTCACAGAGATCTACCTGCCTCTGCCTCCCAAGTGCTGGGATTAAAGGCGTGTGCCACCACCGACTGGCCTCTCATTTTTAACTTTATAGATTGATCTTGCAATCAAAGATGCTCATTTGAGGATATGATGACAATAAAAGCATTAACAGTTGTATATAATTTACTGACTGAGTGAAAGCAGAAACAGTTTGAAAATATATACTATGCTGTGATAGTTCACAGACTGTTTTGATTATAGAAAACAAGGAGGAAAAATGTTTCAAGAAGAAAAATATTTTTAAAAGATAACATGTCACAATGAAGAGAAGTTGCAAAATGAAAAAATGTTCACAATTTCATTGTGGACCTAAAAAGTGACTTTTGCTAGGACATTGCCAGATGAACTACTAAACATCAAATTTTTCCACTAAATATTACAATTAATACTAAAATGTCAAGAATTTGATAGTTATGGAGTAAAATTGTGTCCCAAATTCTTCCTTTGAATTAATAAATATTTATAGTAAAACTAATTTCTCTCTTAAAGTTTTTAAGAGTTAAAAAAAGTTTTTAACACGTTTTTACTTTAATCCCAGCACTCGAGAGGCAGAGGCAGGCAGATCTCTCTGAGTTTGAGATCAGCCTGGTGTATAAGAGCTAGTTCCAGGACAGCCTCCAAAACCACAGAGAAACCCTGTCTCGAACCCCCCACCTCCCCCCAAAAATCTTTTCTTTCAAAAATAGTGTATGAACTAAAGCTTTTTTATGTGGAAATAGCAGTCAAAGTAAACAAATGAAAGTATATATTTTGATTACTATTTTCTGTGAGAAAACTAAGCCTCAATTGGCCTGACAGCTGGCCTACAGCAATCACAATAGATATTTCCTGATAGCCAGCCTGGGTCTGCCAGAAGGCCTTCACAACAACAGATGAGAGATGACGTGGACCTATGGACATCGACCACATCCCCTCAGCAGATACCAGCTCAGTATATCTCCTCCCCTGGGGCTGGGTTGAGGAGTATATAAGGATTACCCCTTCCTGGAATGAGCTGAGCTTGTTATTTCAGCTTGTTCCCAATGCCTGTCATTGGTGTGGTGTCAACTTTCCTCCATCCCCAAGAGCCACCCTTCAGGATTCTGCAACACTTATCATCTGAGACTCAGTAAAAAAAACAAAAGAATATGTAAACCATCTACCTGAAGAGTACAGAACTGCCAAGCTCACCACTTGTAAACAGACAGATCCACGCCTATATTTATTCAGACTACCCAAGTTAAGCTCACTGGGTTACAAAATAGAAGAAATAGACTTGACTGTTAGAAAGACATGTAGGAAAGTTTGCGTTTGGTTGGAGGGGGTGAGGAAAGGGGGAGCAGGGATCTTCATATGGTTATTACATGCATGTCAAACAACAAAATTACAATATTATTATTTCAGAGGTATAAAACAGACTTAGTGATATTGATGAGGAATTTTTGAAATACCATCTCTCCTCTATGATGGCCACAGTAGTAAAAAAGTAACTAGGCTAAGAAGACACCACAGTCCTGGCTACTGAAAGTAAAGTTATATAGAGAGAATTGAATTATAGATACTTTGATTTTCTGTAGGACATTTCTGCAAATCTTTCCATTTTTTTTTTTTGCTGCGAATGCCCAATATATTATTAGTATAAGCTGTTAACATGATTCAACTTCAAGGTAGAAGACAGGAAGCCATTAATGCAATCCACATTAATCAGCTGGCGGAGAAACCAGGCACTGAGTAATAGGTAGATTTGTAAAGGAAAACAAAAAGAATATAGTGTGTTATGAAAATTCAAGGGATATAATTAAATTCTGTTTAGTCTCAAGGCTGGTGAATAAAAAAAACAGTTCAGCTCATGATAATAAGAGGAAGGAAATGATGAATCTTGCTCAAATGAAAACATACACAGAACCCTTCAGAACATGTTCCTTCTAACAAGTGTAATCACATAAGAACTAAGTTCTATCTGCAATTACTGAATGGCACCTCATATTGCTGTAATAACCTTTCAAAAAGTTGTCATATACACATGAACAGTCAATAGAGAATATAATTAGTTAAGTTGCTATAACAGAAAATAACCAATAACATCACAAATTATTTCTGCAGTGAGGTAAAATGAGATATTCTCTTTAAAACTGTTAAATGTTGTGCAATGCATATCCTCAGCTATAAACTGTATGAAAGTATTATGTTTGTAGGAGATTCAACTTGATAGCCCAAAGATAAGCTATCCATAAATTCATTTTGGTAAGGGGTATTTGTCAATTAATTTGTCTTAATAAGTCATATACTTTTTATTTTACTGCACATTTAACAAGAGGATGAAAGTGTTAAGTAAGAAATGGTGATATCCAAGTTGGAAACATCAAATGGGAATACTTGACTTCTACTCTTGGTGATTCACTAAGACCCCACCTGGAAAGACCTTATACGTGGAGAAAACAGAATAGCACTAGAATTATGTTGTGGAATTCTCAGATAGGCAAGATCATTTGTTATGGTAAGTATATATAATGTATTCCCTGAAGAACATGTGCTTTGAATGGGATGACAGACTAACTTGCAAGCAAGAAAACAAAATTAATTTATTGTTATTTTACTAAGTCTTGGTTAACAATTATATAAGCATGATCTAGTTTCATAGAATTCAGAAAAAGAAATTTTCTTTCTGATAGATATATTAGTCACCCTAATTATTTCTGAAAAAAATAAAAAATAGTTTATAGAATGTCATCTTATTCTCTCTCTCAGTAAGACAAGATAGACTTTACTTAAAGGAAAATAAGTATCAATTCAATTACAGGACAAATAGTCTTGGTGACTAAACATGTGCAAATTAAAATAAGTTTTTGTTTCTAGTACAGTTTTTAACCTTGAATTCATCCATGGAATAAAACAAAAGAAACTTATGCGTTAAATATTGGGGAAAAATACAATTCAAAAGCCTTTCTTATAAATCTTATAGTGATGTTTTCAGTTTTAGGAAGAGACTTTGGTGGTTATGAACAAACAATGAATTTTGGCAATTTCTATTTCAAATATGACTTCATTTCAGCATGCCATTTTCCATACCCCAATTTGTCATTGAAGTCTGTTTGTTCCTGGGACGTTACTAGAGAACTAAAAGAGCTCAGCCTCATGTGATGAACATTCTGCTTGGTATCACTGTTCACAATGTAGTCTCTCCACGATACTGCTGTCACTTATGAGAACCCCAATGTGCTGCATGAGGCAGTGATTTGTAAACAAGGTACCAAGGGTCAAATGCTGTTACCAGTGAGTAAAGAAAAGAGACAGCAGAAATTCAGAGCCAGAGTGCAGAAAACAATACATGTCATAAAATAGGGTTTTCAGTGTGTTTAAATGCAGTTTCTTAACATTCCAATCCCCAGAGTTTTTGCTTGCTGCATTGCTAGCAAGAATATGACTCATTCCCATGCTCTACCTTCTCTGCAGATACCCCTTGTTTCCTAAGTACCTAATAGCACAGATCCAGTGCTGTGCATCCAACAAATCATGCCGCATGTCTGCATTCTGCTATGTATCAAAGACTCTTAATATGCCAACAAAGTTCTCCAAGGTCAGAAAAGCAGTTTATCAACATTTTATATGTCTTACAGCAGCAATAAATTTATTCTAGTGTAGGAACTATGAATATTTCAGATATTCTGTGGGAAAAACTCATTGGCTTTAGATAGTTTGTGGACTCCAGAGTGATATCTCAGGATGATGCTGTTGTTTTCTATGCTACAATTTCATTGTTTGGACACTAGAGATACTTTCCTACATGCATTCTGCTGGATACAATTTCATTTAGAAAGTGTGCACATTATTTTATACCCTGAGTTTTAGTAAAAGTAACATAGAAATTATATGGATTTTTTTCCTCTGATGTTTTTTGTATTTGAATAAAAAACAATATTGTTTTACATGTCAATCCCAGTTCCCACTCCCTCCCCTCCTCCCCTACCACAAGGCCCAACTAAAACCCTGCCTATCACATATCCTTTCTGCTCCCCAAGGAGGATGAGGCCTTCCATTAGGGGTTCATAAGAGTCTATCATATCTTCTGGGATAGGGCATAAGGCCCACACCCATATGTCTTAGCTCAGGGAATATCCATGAACAATCATGTGGGAAAGTCTTGCTTGTTCCTGCAGCCCTACAGTAAGTACACAGCTAAATGGCCTGATTCCAGCTTTCCCTTCAGAGGTGAAAGAAAACGTCAAAAGTGTCTGTGTTCTATTGCTGTTCCTAAGAGATGCATGCACTCTTCCCCGACTACAGGTCATGTGTGTTTTTGTTTTTTTTTACAGATTGAGAAAGCTCTCTTCTATTTTTTGTTTTCTGGATGTTTTGATCACGAGAACCTTTTAGTTTTGTCTAATCCTCTTTCTTTATCCACTGAGGCAGTTGTGGAGTATTTATTCTTTGTTAAAATGTTATATTAAATTAATTAGAATTTTTGTAGGCAGAAACAACATTGCTGTCCTTAGATAAATTTCAGTCAAGAGCTGTTTATAGTCATTTGATTTGTATTTGTGTTTGATTTGCCAGTATTATGTTGATGATTTATTCATCTATAATCATAAGTATTGCTGGTTTCACAGGGTTTTGTTTTCTTGTGATGTCTTTGTCTGTCTCTGATATTATGACAATGTAAACCACAGCAAGCTTTTTAATGTGTTTTTCCCCCTAGGATTTACAAGAGGTTTTGAATTATGCTTCAGTTTTCATTAGAAGCCAGGGCAATTCACCAGTGAAGGTGGGGAAGAGAAGAAACAAAGCCATCTGATACAAATAAGGTTAAGTATATTGAAAAAAGAACATGGATCTAATCAAAATATACTCCTCTAGCAAATAAGAAAACAACAACAAAAAACAGAGCCACAATAGTAAAGGGTTATATGAAATCTCCAACATTGAGATTGATATCACCTTAGCCTCTGTGGACAGGCTCCTCCCTAATGTGGTTGGCAGAGCTCAGCCCTGAGCCGGAAGGGTCTGAAGCAGGCCCCACACTGATGTGGCACTCAGGAGTATCTCGGAACATCATTGTACATTCTGCAGATATGGGTCTCCAGGCCACTAGGCACCCTATCCAGAGATGTCCTAGAAGGCACAGAACCTTGCCCGTGGTGGTCTCCTTCCTCATGTTACTATATGAGTAGGGGATACCCTACTATTAAGTCAGGCACTACTAGAGGTAAGGAATCCCACCATAAAGAATGGACTCCAACAAGCTAGCTCATGTACCAGTTTTGTATTATAGTCCTACTGCCAGAGAACCCTCATATAGTCCAAGATTCACAACTGTCTCCTACATATACAGAGACTAGTTCAGTCCCCTGGGGTCTCCACAGCTGTTGGTCAAAAATAATGAAGACAGCTTATGTTGGAGAGGATGTGAATTCAGGGGAACACTACTCCACTGTTGTTGGGTGTACAAACTTGTACAACCACTTTAGAAATCAGTATGGTGGTTTCTAAGAAAATTGGAAATCAATCTACATCAAGACCCCATGATACCACTCTTGGACATATACCCCAAGGATGCTCAATCATACCACAAGGACATTTGCTCAACAATGTTCATAGCAGTAATATTTGTAATAACCAGAACCTGGAAACAATCTAGATGGCCCTCAACCAAAGAATTGATAAGGAAAATGTGTTATATTTTCACAATGGAGTACTACTTACCTGTAAAAAAAAAAGAAAGAAAAAAATTGAAGGCAAATAGATAGAACTAGAAAAAAAATCCTGATTAAGCTAACCCAAACTCAGAAAGACAAGCATGGCAATGCTCTCTTTAGTGGAAACTGGGCACAGTACATTGTGAAAAAAATAAGGCCCAAAGGTAAAACATTCTTGATTCCCTGGCACACTGCTGTTGAGTACTATCAAATAGTTAGACTAATATATTTTAGATTTACATAGCAAAATTAGAATTTTAAGTTTTCCAGCAAATAAGGTTTAGCTTTGTTTATTCCAGGTGATATAATTACTTGTACTAATATGATTTAGGTTAAACACAATGTATTAGTAAATTGCCAGCGTATAAAACCAGAATTTAGTTATCTAATATAAAATGCATTAAGAAGGAAAACCTTCTGTGGGCCACTTAATATTGATTATGTATAAAATCCTTGAAAAGTACATGAGGATTTGTTCAATAAAGTACAATTTTACTGTTTGGCTGATAAAATGGAAAAATAGCAAATAATACTAGAAATAAAAAGAAAATACAAAAACACAATTATTACAAGAAAATTTAACTCAACCAGAATTTTGTAGAGTAGGTATAGGACCCTTGACTGAGATTGATTATATACATGAAATCACATATAAAATTTCATTAATGTGGAATTTACTGGAATTTACCAATTATTATCCAAAAATTATTAAAGCAATAGAAGTGTCAAATACTTATGAAATTATTTAACTATTTCATACATTTATTTATGAAAAATAAGTTAAAAACTTTAAAAATATTTTTTATTAAATGTTGTTTGAATGTGAATAGTCACCCATTGTGTTATCTTATTAAACATTGGTTTTATAGCTGGTAATACTTCTTGGTACTTCTGTAGAATCTTTAGAAGGTAGATCTTGACTAGAACAAGTGGGTCTCAGGAGGCAATGTTTGAGCCACTTTTTTTCTTTTAAGTAGCCAAGACCCACCCCCATCCCCTGTTTCCTAACTGAAGACTCATTGTGACTTGCCACTTCATGCTAAAAATAAACATTCCTTTCTTTGTGTTTTTGTCTTTTCACAGCAAAATGAAAATGAGCTAATGAAATATCTGATTACTGAACAACACCTAAAATAATTAGGAATAGAAAATTGTTTCATACATTCTCAACCCAATGTTCAATAATATTGAAGAATAAAATTACTAATAAAATATAACTGAATACAAGTCATATAAAGACTTCATGCAGTTTCAACATTTATTGTCTATATTTTATGCAATAACAATTGCATGAAAAATATATATAAGAACCAGTTGAATTCTAGAAGGAAATCTATCATTACAATGACTAATATACTTAAATGCATACACAAAATATGAGAACTTGTGTATTGTTTTTATTATTAATGAGAAGACAGTGTTATTTAAAAAAATCTAAATATTCAAGTTCTCTTATACACTAAAGAGTGATTTTAGTTTAAAATGTTCATTCAAAAGAACTAGAAAAAGGACTTTTGCATTAGGGTAGTGGTGGCTCATCCCTTTAACGCCAGCTCTTGGGAAGCAGAGTCAGGAAGAACTCTGTGAGTTCAAGACCAGCCTGGTCTACAATAGTTAGTTCCAGGATGGCCTCCAAAGCCACTGAGAAACCCTATCTAGAATCCCCCACCTAGAATCCCCCACCTCCAAAAAAGAGAAAAAAAGTAAAAAAAGGAAAAAGAAAAAAAAAGTACTTTTCTATGCTTATTTTGTATGAGTTGTTTTTTTGTTACACTCCATTCTATAGTTCACTCTCGATCCACGCTCACAACAATCCACAAGTTTTGTCCTTATAAGTCCTGAGATTACAGGTACAAGACAATACACATAGAAGAAATATTTCATATGCTTTCAGTACAACACAGGGCAAATATAAGAGATCTTTAACAATATAAATATTCTGAACACATCATCATGCGGTATATATTTATATCAAAATATCACACCTAACCCTGTAAATAGGACAGCATGATGTCATTTAAAAGTAAATGAATTCATTAATTTTTAAGAGACTTAGTTGCAGGAGGAAAGGAAATAAGAGTGCCGGAAGGAGATGATACAGTCTGACGGGTGACAGTAATCAGATGCATTGTATATATATGAGTATCTAAATGCCAAAAATGATAAAGACAAAATATAGTAAATGTATAGTTACAGATAAAAGTAATTGCTTTTCACAAATTATATATTACTATATGTATACATTCAATAAATATCTACATATAAGAATTTACTCATATGTGTCACTCTCTTACACACACACACATATGCATTGGTTTTTATTTTCTTTATTGATCAACATTATGTTATTCTTGCCAATAACCTTAATCACATCACTGAATTTATATTTCAATACATTAAAACAGTAATTTTGAAAAGTTAATGAATATTTTTCTTGTATATATAAAGTATTATAAATTGTTTTCTATTCACAGTAAGAAAAAACAAATGAGATTAGGCTACCTTAGATTTCACTACTGATAGTTGGTATAAAATAACATAAGCACAATGTGTCCAACACCATAGTATTGTACTTTCATTGTGCTCTCCTGCCTTTGCAGGATGAATCTCATAACCCTCATGGGTGTTGAGAATGTTAAGATACCACATTTTGTGATATTGGAGATGAATTGTGGAGACATATTATTGAAGTCGGATGTTGGATCAGGTTATTTAATTCTTCTTTTTTCACCAGGACATTGTGTTTTGAATTCTGAGATATGTGTTTTTTAATATTACCAAATTATTATTGTAATAGACACATAATACATGTGTCCTTGAATTGTCATATGAAACCCACAAACAATTTGCATGACTGCCAGAGGGAATAAGTTACAACAGGAAGTGGAGTCCAAGAGAAAGATCCAATACAACAGTTCAAATAACCCATCACAGAAGACAGTGTTTGCCACTCTGATAGGATTGTCCCCTGAAAACTGTCATGAGAAATGTTTTCCAAAATAAGACTACAAAGACAAAAACCCAGACTCCATTTCCAGAGATGTATGTGACAGCCTTAGACTTTATAGTTGCAATTTGCCAACTGACCGAACATCACAGAGCAAAGAGTAAGACATTAACCAAATGAAATGGCTCATTAAGCACTCACACAGTCCCCTGGCAATGTTAAAGCCTTGCTATTTACTGTGTCATTGCCAAATGTTGTTCCCCTGTCAGCAAGGAAGCCCACAGAAAGTGGGCCCAATGGAAAGGGAAGCCTGGACAGACCTGTGCCATTAACTTCTGTCAGCTTAATCAGCCCAGCAAATGAATGTGGTCCTATCAAAAGAGTAAAACTAATAACAGATGTATTTCTTCCCTCCCTAGCACACGCAAATGAAATAGAAAATCCTAAGTGAAAGTACTAGCACTCTAACTTGTAGATCATATAGATTTGGTGATGATTTTTATATAAATAAAGTAAAGTTAATAGCAAAATTTATATTAAGAACCATGTGGTTTAATTTTGTTGACTACCAGGGAATTAAACTTACTGCTTAATTAAAAATATTTGAAAAGCATAAATATGCACTTGTGAAAGAAGAATAGAATTAATAGAATATGATTTGAGATATGAGTTGAGAAAACTGATATTCTGGTTTGATCATGTAGATAGGTTTTATAGCAGTGAAATGTGGCCATTTTGATTAAGTAACAGCCGTCAGTGGGATAAATGTGATGATGATTAAGGAATTTGTAATATTTAAATGGAAGTGTGCCTTACAATTTTAAAATAAATTTTGTAAATTTGTTAGAAATTATATTACAAATAACAAGTTTTACAGTAAACTCAAACTAAATACCATATAGGTAACGCTTAGAAATGCTAAATAAGGGAAACAAATTTGTTCAAACTCACCACCAAAATTAAGGAAGCCAGAGCACTAATCATTATTCTTATCAACTATAGTAGAAATAGGTAACAATTTCTGTTAAATTTAGTCTCAGAGATCACAAAGTTCTCTAATACAAATGTCAATTAAGTTTTGTATCACAGAGCAGTTGTAGAGATCGCATAAACCAAGGGCCATAGTTATGTACAAGTAAAATCATATTTGCAAAAATAGGTGGTAAACCAAATGAACAGTAATGTGAGGCCTCTGTATACTTAGAGAGAGCTGTGATTACTGGTAATCAAACATACTTCCTTTTGCAATGATTATTAAAATATGTTTTCTACTTCAATACTGTTAGAAAGGAATTAAGGTCTCACTTGTTTACTTCTGTTACAATTGAGATAGTATTTTTACATTTTTGTTAACAAATAGGTGTTTTTGAGAATTTAGACTCCATGATATGTAGTTCTAATTTCCATGGAAATATCAACTCATTTCCATCAAATTAATAATGTGGAGATGGCAATCCTAAGATTCAACTATTGCCACATCTTAACACATCCTATCTTTTGTTATTATTTCCCACTTATCACAAACCTAGAACTGAGTAAAACAATAGAAACACTATCACCGCAGGAGCTAGAAATAACGATAAAGAGTAAGTAGCTGATATGTAACTACAGAATACCCACCCTTCCTTTTGAGCTTTGTGCTCTTGGAAATCATCACAGGAACCACTATCAAATTTAGTGTATCACTTCAGTTGCATTATACTCATTACTTATGCACTATTGGTGTAGTCAACAAATCCTTTGAAATTTTCAAGGACATAGTCTTCCTTTTACAAGGCAAATGTTTATGTGAGATATGTAATGATAAATCTTTCTGCCAAGCCGCCCAAGCCCCATCACCAAGTTGGCAGCCAAAATAACACAGAGATTTATATTAAGTACAATGCTGCTGGCCAATGACTAGTATTTCTTAATCTATATATTTTATAAAGACTTATCTGATCAAGGACACCTGCAGCATGCATCCTTTCTTGTCAGGGGAGGAAGAGAGCAATTTCCAGCTTGTCCCTGCTTATATTCTGAGATCTGCCTGCTATGTCACTTCCTACCTAGATCACAAGACTTCTCTTTACAACATTTTCCAGAAACCTCCTCGACTCCTAGTCCCACCTATCTTGCTTCTCTATTGGCCAACTGTGCTTTATTCAACAACCAATAAGATAAACATATACACAGAAGGACCTCCCCCATCAGAGATATTTAAAAGGTGATCCTAGAATCTTCATCCAGTAGCTGATAGAAGCAGAAGCAGAGATCCACAGGTATGCACTGACCTGAACTCCTGGAATCCAGTTGTAGAGAGGAAGAGTGATGAGCAAATGAGCAAACCCAGAGAAACAGCTGAACTGAACAACTGGAAATTTACGAACCGCAGACTGATAGCTGGGGAGCCTGCAGAGAACCAAGTAAGACCCCCTGAATATGGGTGTCAGCTAGGAGGCCTGGGCAGTCTATAGGACCTCTGGCAGTGGAACTAGTATTTATACCTAGTGTATTTACAGATTTTGGGAGACCATTCAACATGGAGACATACTGTCTTAGCCTAGATACACAGGGGAGGGCCTAGGTCTTGTCCCAAATGTCTTGACAGACTTTGGTTATCCCTCATGGAAGGCCTCACCTCCCTGGTGATTAGGTGGGGGATGGAATTAAGGGGTGGGCAGGCATAGGAGGATTGGAAGGAGAGGGAACAGGTAGGGGGGATTAATATGTAAAATATGATTGTTTCTAATTTAAATAAAGTTTATTTAAAAAGTGGTTATTTCCTTGACCTTCACAGAGGAGCACTAACATCTATGTGCAAATTTTTAAGAGCAGTTTACCAAATGGTAGACAAGTCATGACATCAATATCACTTGTTTCTATAACTCTGTACTACGGGCAGAAAATGTTACAATGCCCATTCTTCCTTACTAAAGTCTCTGGTTCCTCTAAACAGGGACCTTTACTTAAAAGTATCTGTATCCTCAACAATAGCAGAATTTCTGAATTTCTTACATTTTTCATCTTTACAAAAAAAAAAGCAACAGCTTATTTTGTCAAGAAGTTGGTTCTATTATTTAGACTATATTTGCTGTAAATGTTTATCTGAATCCAAAAAATTATTATGCAATCAGCTCATCTCATTTTTTGAATTTTGTTACTATTTTGTGGCCATTAACTTACTATGTATTTCTAAATTTGAACTCAAAATAATCCTCCTGTCTCAACTTCCAAATCACTGGAATTAACACATGTGCCATATACTTGACTTTAATTTCATCTTATACTAATGAATCTCTTCAGAATTTCCACTGTTTAAATATAGAAATATGAAGAAGTGGGTTGTCCATGTGATTCTAATTTCATTGTCATTGACTGAATAATTTTTTTAAAAAGGCAAGTCTATCTTCTTTAAACTCATAAGCCATTTCTAAATCACTTCCTCATTTTAAATGAATGTACATTGAATAGTCCACTCTAGAACTAAAATTAATAAAATCTAACTGATCATAGTTCACCTGTGCAATAATAATATGTCAAGGTTGTTGAGGTTCCATTTCTCTTTCTGAACACACCCTACCCCTCCCACTGCCAAATAAACATAAAATCATAAAATGAATGTTCTTTTTATTCTCTCTCTATCTAGCTACCAATGTTGACTACACACTGAGCTACCTAGTGACTTTTGAGAAACCAATTCAGGCTCAAGGCCACAGATTTAATTGGTCTAGAGTCTAGTCTTCATATTGTGTGTCTGACAGGATAATATTGCTTTCCACATGAAACTTAGCTTGTGAGATTGCTATGTAAGGAAAAGATAAGCATGGTGCCATTCTCTGACTTGACTCTCTTCAGATTCTAATAGACAGGAAATGACAGAAAGCTTTGTGCACTCTGTCTAAATATCCTTTTTTCCACAATAATGCCTCACAAATATGTATTCGAACTCAGCGTTTGTAATTCACTCATTCCCCATTTTCCTTTCTACAGGCCTCATTCATAATTGTTATTAGTTATTATTAATATGGAGCACAGAACACTCAGGGAATGAGTGGCTGACATGGAAAGTAGGTTTCCCAAACAAACAAATAACAGCAAAATGCCTGTAAAGTAGAGGAGACTAGAGAATAAAGGGTTTGATGAATTTGGTTCAAATCACCATTTGGTTTCTTATGGATGAAAAAAGATGCCTCAAGGGGTATGAATATTTTCTAGCCACAATCCCTAGGTAATGCCTATCATGTACTCCAGCAGGAATTGTCATAATCTTAATAAAACTTAGTATTTGAGATTTTAATAGAATTATGTAAAGAGTGTTATGGATATAGAGAAGTGAAATGTCACTCAAGACCAAATGGTTTCAGAAAGTGGGACTAATTTCCTGATTGAGTTTTTAAAGGAAATCTTATCATGCTAGAGCAAGAATAAAGTGATCACTGATAAAGTAAAAATAACTATTCTAATTTGCTGAGGCAAAGGTTGCAGACATTTTAAGTCTTATACAGGGAAATTATTTGGTGCCATTTTATGGTCGTTCTAAAACAACCTTGCTTGTGCTCTGTACTACAGTGCTCTCAGTAAGCAGCTGGCCAGGTCATCGATGTCAAATTATTGCAGTCAGTGCTTTGTTACCAAAGTGATAAACTTCTTGAAAGGACATACAGACATGTAGAAAAGAGTTTGGAGTAAGAAGAGACTGATCATAAATACAGTGTATTAGGATGTTCCTCTAAAAGGGGTTAAAATCTCATTGAGGACCAGAACTGTGAAGTTGCTTGACATTATGCAGATTCTAATTTCAGCATTTGCATGGGGGACATCAGAATTTCAATGGGATACATACCAGATCATCCATTATTTTTTCCCATATGTGGAAAGAATGTTTTCATTAAATAATGGCAATGTCAAATTTTATATTTTCTAAGAAAGGAAAGAGAAAGATGACCTTTTGAAATTGGGTTGTAAAATATTTCTTACTTAACCATGTTTCACACTTGAGCTAAATGTCCTAAATAAAATATGCTTTATGTGTATATTTATCTGTGGAAGAGTAAATGAATTGATCCTTAGTGTATAGCAACTTAGAAGCATAAAGGTATTTTAGAAGTTCATTGTACTAAACGAAGACATTGGAAAGTAGGAGAAAGACTATTAGTTTAATGGAGCTGTTTTTCATCAATGATGTTAAATGTGTGTTTCCCATGGAAAATTAAGTGAACTGTTATATTGAGCAATTTGTCACTATTTCACTATTATATAGGAAAAGAAAAGTCTAAATGTTTTACTGAGGTCAGAATAGTCAAACTTTACATTTTATGTTTAAAAGAATTTGGAAATTTGATTGCCACAGTTCATTGGTTAAAGAAGATTTTACAGTAGGCATTGGCTCCCACACTTAATATTTTTATGTCATTGGACCATTTAAATAAGTAAGATTAAAGGCATTTGACAAAACATTAAGCTTAATATCTATCTAAAATTCCCTTATGTGTGGGAGGGTAAGGAAGAGTAAAGATCAGTGAAACCTAAATTCTCCTCAGGAAAATTCCCTAAAACTCTTGACATTGACTATAAACAGCTCTTTTAGTTTCACATAGCAATGAAAACAACTTGGGATCTGTTCTGTTTTTCCTATCAACTCCAGTTAGGATCATGTATATTTTAGAGAACTTTATGCATTTATATATAAATCATGACATGCAATTGTCAGTGGTATTAGGTTAGTATAAACTATGTGGTAACTTTTTTTTTCTTTTATACTTTGATTCATCAATAGTTTTAATACCAGGGTTTTTAAACAAGTTATCTAATGGAGGCATACATTATTAATAAATTATTAATAAATTTTCTCAAACTAAGATATCTGGGACCTATATATGGAATGGTTGTTGACATGTTAAAGTTCCTGTCAAAATAAATAATTACACTATTCATTCAATAACGTCTGACTCATATAGATCAAAAATATATTACTGCCATATACTACTTTGCTAATTTTGCTTCTCTCTAAACTTTTCATCACCTCTCAATTACCCCTCTGCTTTTCCATGCCTGAATACTACAATGTCTCTTTTACTTCATGCCGAGGGCCGTTTTGTATCAGCCCCATGCCACAGAGGCCATCTGTTCCAGAACAATGTCTTTGGGGATGTAATCAGAGCCATCTGAACATCCTCGGATCCATTCCCAACTAGGGGTACATGGACTTGGGGATACTCTTAACTACTCCTCCTTGTTAAGGATTAGACACAGAAACATCTTGTCGTCTCAGGAGGGCTCTCAGTCCATGCTGGAAACTGGAGTCTGTAGTTTACCCAAGCATGCTCTTAAATAGCTTTCCAACAGTGGGGGTGACTGCAGAAGACATCTACTTCATGTATAAAGCTGATATCAAAAATTCTTTTAATCCTAGCAGCACACCTAAACAGTCCCTAGGCACATAAACAAGAACCTCAGAACAGGTTCCTGCACACCGAGGGCCTAAGTCTGTTGTTACACAAACTAGAAGACATTCTCCACTGAGGCCAAGCCATTTGGGGGTAATTGGCCAGACATCTGAAAGACAATGGGAGATTCAGGCTCCTGGAAATAGAACAGAGATTTGGACCCCAAACCTAATTATCGATATTTTTGGGGCCCAGACAACTTCACTTCTCAATGTCCTCTTTTCTATTTCAAATTTTCTTTGTTCCTCCTTATGTCAAAGCCAAAGAAGAGCATCCACAGTCTACAGTGACAGGATGTAAATCGCAAACAAATATTTTCAGAACTACAGTATGACTATTAATATATAGGTTACCAAGAAGGAATGTAACCTCAGCTTCTCTGCAAAACCAGCTTAGAAGTCATGTCAACAGAAAAGGACAGATTGGGAGGAAAAGGGGGTAACCCCACAGAAAGCAGGTAATACTTATAAAAGGATTCTCCAGAAAGGGATGATGTTTATGCATTAACTCCTTTAGTTTCTCTGAGGAAGGCTGAGAACAACACCAATCTATGCTATAAACAGAAGAAAAAATCTGGAGTGAATGTCCTTTTAACAGAATAAAAGTAGTGGATTCCATGTTAGGACCTACTATCTCCCCTTCCCCAACACTTGAACCTATGTACAGTAGCAGTCATGCTTACCTTCCTGCATAGTGGGCTTCAAAACCAAACAGAAATTGATTGGTTATTTCCGTAACATCCATTTTGCTGTTGAAGCAGTGGGCACAGTAAGTCATTATTATATCTCACAGAATTCGCAGCTGGATAAGATGGTGAGTAATTTTCTACCCCTGAAGCATGAATAGCATCTTCTGCTGTGGAGGAAGCTTCCAGTTCAGTTTTCTGTTGTTGCTTCATGTCCTGTGATCTAATCATGAGATATGTTCAGCCATCATATTCTCTCTTCAAATTTTGGTTAGAGTTTTCATGAGTGCCTTAGTTGCTTGCTAAATTCCTCAGTGATATTTGTAAGCAGTTTTCAGATGCACAAAAATACTATTCACCTTCTGCTCTTTTCCAAATCTCAATTTAAAGTCTAATTTCTATCACCATTTAAGTTTTCATTTACCCATTTTCTTCCAACATTTGACTTGATTATGTGTTCTTGGCTTTTCGAACAAACAAACAAACAAACAAACAAAAAACCCAACAAAACAAAAACAAACCAATCAAACAGAGAAGTAGGCTAAACCTAAAAGGAGAAACTTATAACACAAGTTCTAACAGGTCTTATTAAATAAAGCCCAGAGTCAGATATTAGGGAGTGAAAGCTGAGAGAATAGAGAAGCAGAGCATCCAGCCACTAGAGTTCTTACCTCTATGAAATCATAAGACTGAAAAGATTCCCAGTTCCTGTCTTTCCCCACCCAGCCATCTCACTTTCTGTCTGTACAGACCTCCAGACCTCTATGGTTAGCTAGTGGCAAGCTCCACCCTCTGATTCTCAGGGAAGCTTTATTTTAGTATAAACAAGATATCACCACTGAAACTGCCGGTTGCCAAGATTGCTTTCCAGGAAGTAATTCTTAAAAAAAAGAGTTATAAGAACATAACTGACATGCAATTAAATTTAGTATGATTACAATGTAACATATGATAAATTTTGCATGTGACTAAATATTGGAGAACATCATCTTGATGACAGAGAGACACATTTATTGTCCAAAGTCTGTTTGTGTCCCTTTCATCCACTACCTCTTTTTGTCACTGGGAACATCACCATATTCTAGTTTTTTGTCACTAGATATCAAGTTGTATTTTTGATATATTTTGTGAAATTATACAGTTTTCTGTTTTTCTACCTCTGTGCTCAGCATGATTTCAGATTTTCATGGATTGTTTCATATATCAATATTTGATAGCTTTTTATTTTATTGCATGATATTCCATTTTTGTATACATTACAACCTTTAAATCTATTTTCTTCTTGATGTACAGTGGTTCCTTTCCTGCTGTTACCTGTTAAAAACAGAGGTACAGTGAGTATGCATGGAGATGATTGTATGGAGATAGGTTTTGTTCTCTTGGTGAATATTTGGTATTGGAAAATTGCATGTGGTAGCATTGTATTCACTTTTGAAAAAAAACTCCAAACTTGCTTAGAAAAGATTGGGCCACACTTCACATCCATGAGCAGTACATGAGATTTTGAGTGCTTTTCACATCTTTGTCATAAAATTGATCTGGCATGAATTTCTAAATTTTATCTATTCTTGTAGAATAGTCCTGTAAAAAGTGGGATACAGAAGTACCTTGTTCCATTCAAATTTGTACTTCCTGATGAATGATGACTGAGGATTTGCCTAGCTTGTTTCCACAGGGCATCCAAATTCCATGTCTTCCATAGCACTAGAATTACAGGTGAGCCACCATATCATCACTTCTTCTTACATGGTTTATAGGAATTCAAGGTCTGGGCCTCATTGCAGAGCAGTTATTTCATCCACTGAGCCATCTCCTTAATGTTCTGATGTATCTGTGTGTTGTGTTGCAATGCTTTATTTGGAATCTTCAGAATTTTGATACAGTACTTAGCATTGATAAGCATAACTTATTCCTGATATTTAAGAAGAAAATTTAGTCTTTTACAACTTAGTGGATATAAATTTCATGATTTTACTTACATATTCAACATCAACTTTAGCGCAATTTTCTTTATTACTAGTTTATTTTAATTATAATTGAAAATAGGCAGTGTATTTTTATAAAATCACTTTTTCTAAGTTTATTTTTCACTCATTATCAAAGAAACTTGTTTCTACAACTGATGGAGACTATTACAGAAATCTGCAACTTGTCAAATACTGAGAACAACTGACCATACCTATTCCTAACTGATGCATCTATAATGAAAGGAAAGCTCAGGTACTTCACACAAGAGGTTGCTTACAGATTATAGGAGACAGAAGGCAATGATATCTGCTGCAAGATATGTTCTTCTATATGGGAAAAGGAAGGTAAACCCAGGAAATTTCAACATTATCACTTGAATAAGATATGTACATTGAAAACATCAGTAGACATGACAACATACTTTGATAAAGTTCACAATGCCTCATCCCTAGATAAAGAACTACAGGGAAAATGGCTGCTGGGAGAGGAAGAATCAGTTTGGAAAAAGTCCCCTAATAAGTCAGCTATTCCCAAGTGCTTCTGATAAATTTTTAATGTTACTCTTTGGCTCTTTTGCTCTTTTTGGGGATTGGCCACCCAGCTCCCAAATAAGTCACAAACTGAGATTTAATACTTACTTATAAATGCCAGCCCTGAGCTTGGCTTGTTTCTAGCCAACTTTTCTTAATTTAAATTTTCCCATCTATCTTTTGCCTCTGAGATTGACCTTTTTCTGTTTCTGTGCATCACACTTTCACTCTTCCTTCATGGCTGGGCTGGGTGCCTGGCCCCTGGTGTCCTCTGTTCTTTCTTCTCTTCTTCTCAGTCTCTCCACCTATTTATTCTCTCTACTTGCCAGACCGGCCTACCCTTTCTTCTGCCTAGCTATTGGCCATTCAACTCTTTATTAGACCAATCATGTGTTTTAGACAGACACAGCAACACAGATTTACAGAGTTAAACAATGTAATATAAGAGAATGCAACACATCTTTGCATCATTAAACAAATGTTCCACAGCATAAATGTAACACATCTTAAATTAATATTCCACAACAACAAAGTGCTCACTCTAAAACATATGTATATATATATTATATATATATATATATAATATATATATATACATATATATGTGTGTGTGTGTGTGTGTGTGTGTGTGTGTGTGTGTGTGCAACACTAAATGGACTCTCACATGTATGTGTGTGTGTATATATATGTAAAGACACACAACACACAGATATATATGAAGAAGTGCTAATTATTAAAGGAAGTAAGAGAGGCATGGCACAAGTGAGGAAATGATAATACAATAAGCATATAGAAAATTTTCAAAAAATTCTTCTCCTTCATACATTGATCTTCATTGGATTTAAATTCCTTAATACATGTTTAGAGATATAAATGATACTTTCACTATAAATACACAGTACAAGAATTTATGGACTGATAAAAAATTGAGTACAACTACTTTTGTTTCTTTAATGTGGTTTATATGCAAAACTCCAATTTGAATCATAAAAACTAATGGGCCAATTCTATTCATTATAACATGGAATGCCTGTCATTTTGACTAAGTATCTTCTACTGAGCCTAAGTTACCATGTTGATCACCAGAAATAGAGGCTTGAGGCTGCTATTTCTGGAGGAGATAATTCAGCTGCCAAAGTACAGAAGAATTCGCCAAATTTCTACTTGTAAGTCCAAAGTGACCAACTCTGATAAATAACCAAAATAAGTTGTTAGTCACTCAGAATATGTGGATATTAGTTGAGTTTATGTCATTTAAAAGTTCATGACCTTGGTTAGATCCCTTTATTAATTAAGTTTTGGTTTTCTATGCTAGTGAGGAAGAAGGAAATATTTTTTCAATTTTATTATACTTAAATTTCTTTAACTGTGTCACTGTTTGAACCAAATATTGGTTTTTCAGAAATTATGAAAAATAGTATCATTGCATAATTTAGACTTTCATGCTCAAAAACTTTGATGAAAACACTTACTTCAGCCATGGGTGATCAGCTTCATCGTACAACTGGTCCTCAGGACCAATTGATAAGCAAAGTACCTGTTATTGTCCATACTGTGTGGTCCATTTCTGTCTTTAATCTGTCAAAGGACTACTTCATTACCAATGATTTGTCTCCTCACTAAAGTGCTCTCATGCTTAGAATACTGCTATGATGTATTGACAGAAGATGCTACTGTTGCAAAAATGCTAACTGAAACTCTTTATACCACAGCTAAGTAAAACACAAAATTGAATATATCCAACATAGTAATATGACCAATAAAATATTTCTTCTATTGCTAGTCTTTAAATTCATGCTATAAATAAAATATAGGAAAAGTTAGGAAATTATCTGTACAACTTACTAAGAGGAAATTTTCAATGAATAATTTTATTACCTCACTGATACTTTAGAATATATTTTTACTGAGACCCATATTTTGGAAACAATATTAAAAAGTGGATATATAAGGTTCTGAATTAAAATTTTTATAATAAATTGGATTATAAAAGTGCATTATTTTCAATAAACAATTTATCTGAATATATGTACTTGTGTAGGAAGCAACTATAAGCTAAGTATATAAAATAGTCCACAGAGTTAAAGTGGAGTAAAAGTTATATATTTATATAAGCAAATTGTTAAAATGAAGGCTTCTAGGGACATAGCTGGGGAGTACCTAAGGAAACAAAGTGGAACATTTTGGAACATTCATTTAATCAAGTCAGGAGGGACTGGAGAAATGGCTCAATGGTTAAGAGTACTTGCTATTTCCCAAGAGGACCTAGGATCAATTCCTAGCATCCACCTGAAGGCTTACAACCTTCCACAACTCTAGATCAAAGAGACCTCATGCTCTTTTCAATGAGCACCAGGAATGTGGTGCACTTACTTACATGCAAGCAAATCATTTTCACACACACAAACACCACACACACACACACACACACACACACACACACACACACACACACACACACATACAATAAAATGCAACAGGAATAAAAAAATTAAAATAACGTGATTGCCTCTTGTATATTTTTCTGGCAAATGCTATTCATTGGAATTAAACATTTAAAACCATTCAAGGGACTTTCCAATATTGCAAAATAAATTTTACAAATTTTGTCACATTTTCAGATGATTTTCACAAGAAAATATAAATTAAATTTTCAATTCAATATGAAAATGTGAATGATGAAAAATCTTGTGTATTTTATTTAAAAAATAAATTAAAGTTTGAATTGAATTAAGGAAATTCAATGAAATTCCAAGTACATAGCAATCTTTACCCTTTAAAATAATTTTAATTTATGAGAAATTGTTACATTAATTTACTTAATTTTTGTCAATATTTCATTTTTTACTTTTATGTAAGATTATCTATAATTTCCATTTTATATTTTGATCGAATACATCATTAATTTTTCAATTTATTTGTACAAATGCATGAATATCTAAAGCACAGCAGGTTTCCTAGTAATTGCACCCACTCCTGGCTAAATCTGTAAATTAGTGATAATCTTGTAACATTTTCTAAAGCAGTGTAATTTCAAATGTATTTCCCCTTTTCTAGGATTTTCAGAAGTTTCCTACTTTGTCTACTATTTTAAACAAGAAAAAGGCATTAATTTCTGGTTTAGTAAATTGGTGCACTTGAAATATGGCATGCAAGTTCATTTGACTTGTTTTTATTTCCAGATATTCCAAACACCAAATGTAAAAGCATTTGTTCATGATTGTCATGTGGGAAGCCGACAGGCATGGTGCTGGAACAGTAGCTGAGAGCTTTACATCCTCATCTGCCCGGAGCAGGTAGAAAAGTCAGACCCAGCCTCAGGAGTGGAGGGTTGAAACCCAAAGCCCCATCACCAGTGACTCACCTCCTCCCACAAGGACATGCTTCCTATTTCTTCCCAAACAGTTTTCAGGGAGTAAGCATGCAAGGGATTAACCTGGTGGGTGTCATTTGCATTCAAAACTTCACAATGTCCTTATCTTACATCATTAAATTACTAGATGACTATTAAGGAAATAACATCGATTGTGCCTCCATGAGCCTTTGAGTATGATATATATATATATATATATATATATATATATATATATATGAATATTTTTTGTGGAATAGTTTTATATATTAGAGAGACTGATATAATATTCAAAAACACTGTTATTTAAATAAACCTAAAAGAAGCCTGCTTTAAATAGCACATTAATCAGTATATCTCAGGAATATCTCATAATAACAAAAATGTGCTTAAAATAATTGCTAAGATTTTCATGCCTATGTTGTACCAAATGTAGATTGATGTTATTTACATGCTGTTAATCAATATATATGCCACCATTGAAGTGTATATTATTATTAGCTTTGTTTGAAAGAGGAGAGAAATGGGGCATAGACATTAAGCATCACTATCTGTCAATCTTAAAATAGCATAATGGCCCTATCACTTATTATTTTCTGCTAAAGTGGTGAATTACATACAAACAAGACAAATGGAAGAAATAAATGATGCTGTTATAATTTTAGAAAGCTGTAAATATGCCTTGTTGATTCAGTCATTGATACATAAAACATGCATTGAGTCATATTATAAAACCAGCTTTGTCCTAGGCCTTCGAATTATATAACTGACATTAAAGTGTTTCCACCGTCATACACAATACAGGGTGAATGCAAAATGGAAACTGTTATTTCAATTTAGGAAGGGTGCTAGCAAAGGTATTCAAAGTAAGAACTGAATCATACCAGTAAAATTATTTTCCAAGCTTTTCCTTGGATATCCTTTGCTTATATAAATTTCAGACAAATTGACTATTTAATTCATCTGTAGACTTCTTTTTAAATCATCTTTTTTAAACACACATTTACTTTACACATACATGTCTTAGTTGTCTCTCAAGCATTTGTGAATTTGATAATCAGTAGCTTCATATGTATAAAGCTTAATTGGACAGTTCCATGTCTTCTCATTCCATTGTTTTCTGTGCTTTCAATGTGTCTATCTGTTCTCAACATCCTAGATAATTGAAACAGCAGTTTTTGCTTTTGATTCTTTCTGTACTTTGTGCAATGACAGATATGCTTTCACTATTATGTTACAGAATATCTGTAGACTTTAACCTTACTAGCCTCAAGCACTCATGTATCAACACATTTTTCCCAACTATGGGGAACTGACAATTATGCACAGCAAAGTTCATATATACTGCAATCATTTTATAATCATCTTTTTCACAAAATGAATGAATTGGACCACAAAAAATTCAAATAAAAATGGAATTATGTGGTGATCCAATAGAGCATGAAACAGACTTGTACTTTGGTGATGTATATGATGTGTCACCTTTAGTCCTTTGGGCAACACTAGCTTTGGTGTACTCATTATTATTCTAGAGAAAATGATTTCTAATATCTGCATACTAATAAGAAAATCACAATCAAAACTGATATAAATACCAAAAATCATATTTGAAATGTTCATATAGCCATATATCAATGGTGGATTTTAGTACCTTTTTAAGTCATTAAATGATTTGGTTATGGATATTTTAAATGGCCTTCTAAATAAAAACACTATGTTTATAATAGCAACATACTAGCAATTTAGCATATAAATGCTCTCATTGGAGGGAAACAAGTTAATTCCTTGCTGTTTTCTGTATGTAGTAGTATGTACTAGTTGTTTGAGTAATTGGAAAGGAAAATAGAATAAAATCTCATTTGAATACTGCAAGCATAATATCATCCAATTCCAACAAGAGGAATAGAAGATATTCTGGGTGTCTTTGCCTTCTTGACTAACAATAAGATTATCTTTTGAAAGAATTAAAACTTCTGATTACTAATTCATATTAATATTAAAGAAAATATATCATAACAACACTGATTATTTGTAAGCTTACGTATGGAAGCAAACTTAAGAATGAAATTAATGATGGGAATGTACACTAAATTAATTCTATATACATATATACATACAATTATGTTCAACTTGTTCTACTATAAATTCAGCTATGTACCTAAAAAGAGCTATTTGAATAAAGAGAAAATTACAAGATAACCAAAGTAAAGACAGAAAACAGTATTTTTGTCTAATATTTTCATTCCTGTTTTTAGTGAATGATTTAGTCTCAAAACCTTTAATCACCCATTCACACAGTTAGAATTTTTATGTAATTTGAACATGTCTGGTATGACATAGATAGCCTAAGTCTAAAGACATGTTTTTTCTTAAAAATCTTTACTTAAGTTTTAAAAATTGTGCTCATAACTATTTATGTCCTTTTTTTATGTAAGTAGTCTTCAACAAAATCTTTTTTTTTTTTGGCTGCACACAGAAAGTTTATAGGCAGTATTATTATCTGGGTCCCATTTGGGCAATTACATTGAAGGCCTGAAAACATCAACAAAATCTTTTACTGGTTATTTTTAAATATTTAATTATATTTGGAAATAAGCTTAAGTTAAAATATTTAGTTATGTATATGTACTATATATTTATAAGAGTATACAATCTCAAATCCACAGAGTAGGAAATGTGTGTTTTCTTTCTAAGTTTCCGTATAAGATGTCCAGTGAGAACTCAATAGGTATGGGCAGAGTTACTAAATGGAAAGGGTAAATGGAAAAAACCATACCATCTGCAAAAAAGTGTAGTTTGTAGCAAAGGTTACTACATATACCTACTTATAATGACTTAATTTGGTCCATTTTCCCAGTATGCTAATATTCAATCTATAATGTATATTCATAATTATTGTATAGATCTGTGCATAAGACTTATTTTAAGTCTAGGATTGTTAGTTTGATTCACTTTTCTTCTTGCCTTATAAACTACTATATATTTGGAGACAAGAGTTTCTTTGTTTCTAGAGAAATCCTATGATATTTAAAATGTTACAATTCGTGAAGCTGATTAAACTTGCAAGAACGTTTCTATGATTTAGGAGCCGATATTTCATAGTAATGAAGATATTTAATGTTTTGTTCCAATTCTCTGTTGTATTTGGAATCCTCATCAAAGCAGTGAAAGCCTGTTTAATTATGACAGATTACATTTGCCTCAGTACTGTACACTTCCATGATGTCATACTTCATCATTGATTTCTGTGTTTTAATGTTTCTTAAATTTGCGCCTGAGCATTTGTACATCTTTCCTGGGATTGTCAAACCAAATTATTACACAGTGGACAGTCAAAGTAAATATTTAATGTTTCCTTTTGGAAGCTAGAATTAAGAAATAAAATTTTTTGTCAGACACAGTTTCACCTAAAGGCTATTGAAAATAATTATGGTTATGCTTTTCTACAGTTTTTTTTGAGGGGGTTGACTATGTCGCTATCCCTGTATCCTCATATATTCTTTCCTGATTGTGAATCTCTGTCCTTATTAGCCATTTTATGAGAACAGCGGCATTAATGTAAAATATGAAAGTTCTCATTGATTTTCATCATGGCTGTGAGATGTCCTTAGGCTGCACTTCATGGAGGAAAGACAAAGGGAAGGGAAAGATGAATTGGATTAAAGACACTACTGCAATCACAGACTTGTGGGAGATGTCCTTCTGTATACATATTTCTCTTAGTGTTTGATGAAGAAAACACTGATTGGCCGATTGGCCAGGCAGGAAGTATAGGAATGGCTAGGAGATAAGGAGAATTATGAGAAACATAAGCAGATGGAGTTGCCATATAAGCTACCAAAGGAGTAACAGGTGTGGACCCTCTGGTAAGATAAGACCACTTGGAAATACTTTGATTAATAGAAATGGGTTAATAATAAATACAGAGCTAGCCAATAAGAAGCCCTAGGCAATGGACAAGTCACATGGCCATAGCCAGGATAGAACAACTGGATGATAAATATTTCACAGATAGAAACATGTTATTGTTTTAAAGTAGTAAATTAGATGTGTAACATATGACCCTGAAAGTGTGGTTGTAAATATTTTCTTTAGACTCTAAATTATTTCCTTAGTAACTTTATTAATTGACTTGACATCAGAAAATTTCAAGGATTTTATTTCTACATGATGAATACTAGTTCCTTTTTCTTCTGTATTATATATCATATATCCTTGAAGACAGTTTATAAATAAAATTTATAAAATCTAAATCAATAATCATAAAAATAGGAACCAATATTACTCCATTTCCTATCTCTGCAATACTAATTGGAGGAAATGTACATCATTAATGGGCCAATATATATTTTCTTTATAATACTAATTCTTCCTGTCATGTTAACTCTAAAGTCATGTATAGTAAACAAGCATAATAAATATTTAGCTAGAATATAGCAGGACCACCAGAATACCAATCCCTCTCTATATAGCAGAATCCATAATTATGAAGTATTATAGAAATACTGTGTATTAAGATGTTAAACTCCTCTGTTGTGGTTTGAGCTTTTTATACTTAAAGCATAGGTACACATATCTTCAGTTCCAATATACAGAAATTTAAAGCATAGCTACACATATCTTCAGTTCCAATATACAGAAATTTAAAGCATAGGTACACATAACTTCAGTTCCAATATAGAAATAATTTTATCTCAGAATATGCCATAAAACTTGGGTTCCTTTAGATAGATTGTTCCTCCGTATTAAACACTGTTTGTCCAGTTGAAGATACATTTGTAGCAAAATACTGAATAAAGTTATTTCCAAGTTTAGGCATCAAACCTCTTACCTCCATGTGCTAGACCCACTGAAAGGTCTAGGCAATACCCTGTGGACATAGCCTCATCTCTATGAGAGAAACAGGAGAAAATAACAGTCCCAGATTGAAGACTATTTCTTTCAAAAATACAATTAAGTCTAAATGCAAATTTATATTTGCTATCACTTATGAAAACTTGAAAACATTTATTAGTATCAAATTTCATTAAATTTAATAATACATATTCACACCAGAAACTCTGTTTCACATTTTTGTAGGACTTCATATTGTCCAATTCACCAACCTATGATTTGGTATCAGAAAATGAAGTAAGTTTTGGACCTTTATTTTCTCCATAATTAAAATTAGTTTCTTTTCTTTTAGATATATTTTCATATATCTTATGTGTAATCATCTATTGGTTACACATTCTCCTTGGTTCTTTTATTGAATTTTCTTTTTATAAACACATTTATGCACACAAATGTAGGGGAAGTTGTAGCCACGCCTACTTAAGGGCTGGCTACAAGTATGCCTGACCACACCTGTGAGGTGATGTAGAGTGAGAGGCAGTCAGGTGGCCCGTTTCGGTTTCTGTTTCACTTTCGGCTTGCTGTACTGACTGCTGCCCACCAGCTGGCTACGTGGCTCTGTAATTAAGGCTTTTCCCTATTAAATATCCTTGTATTTCTACCTGGCTCTGTATTGGTATTTCCCACATTACATAAAAATTCATGAGTCAATGGTCTACATTTTTGTGAGTTGATAGTTAATAGTTTAAGTATACAATACTTTCACAAGCCAGTACCCTGTAGTTAATCTAGAAGTTCCCTGTTCTTATTTTCTTCTGACTATTGGTTCAATTTAAGCAGTAATAGCTGATATTTATTATCCCTGTAAATGACATATATTTTTACACCATTATTTAAACCCATCCTTATATAATTCTAAATTCTAATAAAGAAATTCCAAAATCTTTTTTACAAAGCAAAAAATACTAGAGAACTAGACACATGTGCTATTTTCAGTCCAAATTAATGTATTTTACTTCTAGCAAAACAAGTGAACACTTAATGCAATTCCAGAGAGACTATACAGTTTGTAGAACATCAGAGGTCTTTACCATCACCTGACTATTTATGCCAGAATGCAGGAATGCTCCTACATAGGGATTTGATAAATTATGAAACAGATGCAACACCACACTCAGACTTGGTCAAGTGAACCATTGTCACCTTATACATAAATAAATATATTTATTACCAGGCTACACTGCCAAGTAATGTTCAAAAATTTCTCAGTAATTGCCCAGCCAAAGTACCCTATAGCAAGTTTATTGTGCTAGCTTGAGTCAAAAGTTGTTTTTACTTCCATGCAGTGCTATTCTTAGGTCTCACATTTGTATATGAATAACTAGCTATACAGTCTGTCTCAGAACTAAAAAAAAAAAAAAAAAAAAAAAGTCAGTTAAGAGCTATTATATCAGTTTGAATTACCACAAGCATTTTGTAGTTCCTCATGATGTCTACAATTAGCAAACTATTGTTAATTTAAAAATTTCCAAGAGAAGGGTAGAGACATAGATCACCAGTTAAAAAGTACTTGTTCTTTCCAAAGACCTGGTTTTGTTCCCAGGACCCTGTCTATAAATCCCCTGGCAAAATAGCTGCAATTCTCTCTTCTGGCATCCTTGGGAACTTCGCAGGAGTCATGCACATACATACAAGTAGTAGAATATTCTATTCATACAAAATAAATATAAAGATATCTTTAATTTTTTCCAAAAAAGTAGTTTTTCACAAGAATATAGATCATAGTTTCCCTAAAATAATGCAGAAAAGCCAGGCATTTTTGGTGCATGCCTTTAATCCCAGCATTCGGGAGGCAGAGACAGGCGGATCTCTGTGAGTTCGAGGTCAGCCTGGTCTCCAGAGTGAGTGCCAGAAAAGGATCCCAAGCTTCACAGAGAAACGCTGTCTCGAAAAAAAAAAAAAATAGAATGCAGAAAAGAAAAAGTATGTAAAATTAGGGATAGATTCATTAATTTCACTGTGTATAATATATTAAATGATTTCATCATTTGTCTATTTTATTCTGCAAATGCAGCAAAAATTTGAACTTTTAAAAACTAAAATATAAGTCAAAATAAGCATGTAAAGGTGATCAGAAGCACATCTCATCTTCAAAAATGCTTAAAATAAAACAAAGTAAAGGAAAATTCACTCCTGTGGGATCTGTTTGAGCCTTTTGTGCCCTCCTGTGAACCTCTGTTACAGGAAAAAATGAGCTGTAATATCAAAGGCATTGCAATGCCAATGATCTTCAGGTAGAGGGCTGTCAAGTGGTTCCCTTATCTCTATATGCTTACTCCCCTTTTTTCTACAAAGTTTCCCAGGTGATTAAGCAATATAAATACCTTGTCATTACCTGTTGACCTTAACCAGGTTTCATCATTGAGTCATCTGGTCTACTTCATTTCTTACTATCTTCCTTTATCTTTATCTTTATCTTTACCTTCTTTTTATGACTTTTATTCCTTTTCCTCCTTTGAATCCAATTAGTTTAAAGTTTTGCAAGATATTCAAAAGGTCCCTGAATTTTTAAGTGTTGACAAAGAGATGCCCGCATTTTATCCAAATAAATCATAAGATGATTTTAAATTACATCCTTCCTGGCTCAGCCCAGCCTACCTGAAAAAAAAAAAAAAGAGTACTTCTTGTATTCTCAAAACTTTTGGCATTGAAAAATATTCATATAAAAACAGTAAAAGAAAAAGCATAATTATGGGGAAATGTACAGTAAACAGCAACCATACAATAAGAGTGTATGTCATGAGTAACTTACATATTGAATGTTTTTTTTTTAATTTTAAGGAGTTAATCATTGTTGAATTATGTAACATAAAATACTATTTGGTTTTTCCTATTTTGTCTATATATTCTATTTTTACATACTGACCATTCTTAGCATTCAAAATTATCAGCAAATAAAAAGAATAAGAATTTTAAAAAACCAAATTGGTTTTAAATGACAATATGTTTAATTAAATTTCAATCTCATAGAAATGGATTTAAAAAAAATTCCCTTGTGCTTTATCTCCTACAAAGGCATGCAGCCAGCCAAGATATTTTCAGCAGTTTATATAAATCAACAAAATCAAAAAATTTTAATGTAAGCTGCACCTGCATACATTGGGAGGAACTGGATGGAATCCTGATGCAACGTCGATGGGGACAAATCAATTCCCCAGCCTACTAAATCAGCCAATCTTTCACAAATCTGTCTTTGCTAATAGGAAACAAGAATCTCCAAGGTACAGTTGGGTCTTGGATGCTACACACTTTTACTGATCTCTAACCCCTTACTCTTGTTTCAAATCTATACATGTGACTGTCGAAGAATTTAGAGGAAAAACACTCATTTTCCAAACTTTGCTCATGTATGCACAGGGATATATGTTGGCACCTCTTGGATGGATGTTTCTTCCTCATATCCCTCACAAATAAAACTAATTTGTTAACAAAGCGTGATTAAAAACATTAAAGCAGGTGAAATGGGGTAAGCAAAGCTTCCCCTATTCCACTGATTAGAACAATTACAATAATATCTTGTACATCTTTAATTTCAAATTGATTTGTAATTCAGAAAAGTTGAGAGTCATTGTTTTATTAAAAAGAAGAAATAAGCTAAGAAATATAAAATTGCTGAAGGCATAATTCCCTATCATTAGCCTCACCAATAATGATACTGGATAAAGAAAGCTACACTTATACATACATTGGGGTTTATCCTTTAACCCCAAAAATTTGTGGGATGCTAGAGGGATTCCTGTCTGAAAAAAGGTAGTCCAGGCTACAGAATATGTCTTTGTTTTGAACCAATAAATATTCTCACAAATGAACGTCTCTTGTCTATGATTGTGGAAATGCAAAACATGGTTTGATTGTAGGATAATATGATAAATAAAATATAGTATGTTAATCAGCATTTGCATAGATGGAGTTTCTGTTCCACCTGTTCCCATAGCCATTTAGCCCCATAAAAACACACAGAAACATATTAATTACACACTGTTTAGCCAATGGCTCAGGCTTCTTATTGGCTAGCTCTCTCGTAATTATTAACCCACATTTATTATCTAAGTATTTCCATGTGGTCTTGACTTACCAGAGAATAGTCCAGCATGTTACTCTTTCAGTGGCTACATGGCATCTCCCTGGAGGCTTCTCTCTTCCTTCCTCTCTGCAGAATTTATCCTCATCTGTTAGCTCTGCCTATACTCTCTGCCTGGTGACTGGCCAATCAGTGTTTTATTCATCAACAAATAAGAGAAACATATATTCAGAAGGAAAACCACCATCATCTCCTTTTTTAGGTCTAAATAAAAAGGAAGGTTTTAACTTTAGCATAATAAAATCATATATGAAAAGTTATCATGTAAGAACTATAGCTAACAATATTTAGTTCATTAGCATTTGACAAAATTTAAGGAAACTATTCTATCTTCTATATTACCTTTGTGAATCTAAAGTCATATGTGTAACTTATCTTTTATCATAACTATGGAAAATCATAACCATAATTATCTGTCTTTAACTCCATCAAAGACCTCAGAAGGATAATATATATAAACTCTAGAATTGATAGAGACATCTTGCTGCCTGGACAGTCACCCAAAGTTCTTCTGTAATGTTGGGGAATCCATCTTGAGCCTATAGGACTAGAGTGGCTAGCAGAATTCTGAGAAAAGCAGAAATTTTGAAACTGTACCACCTGTAATGGCAGTTTGTCAGTCATTTTTCTCTGCATAAGGCAAAATGTTTGGCAGACTCTTCTATGAAGTAGGAACCCTGAAGGACTGTCTCATCTTGCTTTACCAAGTTCAACTGTCACTTTTTTGTGGGTCCTACATGTCCAGTAAATACTGCATACAGTCAAACAGTCCAAACAAGAGCAGTTTCTTGCCCAAATAACTAGTCTTGCCATATTGAAGGTAAACTCCATAACAAGTTTCTTTGACATTCATCTTCCTCTCTGAAGTAGTTGGTGTTGTAAGGAGCAGTTTTATTTCACTGTCATAAAAATCAATCTAATTTGCAATGCCTATGAACAACAGCAGGGAACAGAGAGCTTGGGATCCAGAAAGGTATGACTGTGGCTCTAACCAGTTTATCTATGCTGTGTGTCAATTGAAAGGGAAAGGTGGTGGAATCCAAATTCCCAGTCACTCGACATTAGTTATATCAATATAAATAAACTTGAAGTTTCATTTTTCAGGATAAGAGAATCTGATAATTGACAAACGAAACAATAAACAGAAGTGTGACTGAGTCATTATTAACTGGGAATATTCAATCAAAGTGATATCTTAGATTTATGACACTTGGTGGTATTTGCTTGTTTTTGTATTACTAGTAAATTGTTTTTAATTAGAAATATATAATGGAGGAAATAAAATAAATACATTGAGAATAAAAGTGTGGCCTGAAGGCACATCTTCAATTCTACAAAATTAAAATCAAACATATATATAGATATAGATATATAGATATAGATATGCTATATATAACTAGCATATATATATATGCTATATATATATGCTATATATATATATGCTATATATATATGAAAGGGATGACAAAGTTCCTAATTTTAATGTTGTTTTTCTTAAGCAATATGTTTCAGAAAGCCAGAGAGATAAGAGGAGCTTATAGTAATTCAGCACACATTGACTAGTGTGTTATACATGAGATGGCAGGACATAGATTAGAAGAGAAATCTCTTCTCCAGTTAACATTGAGGACGGAGCTTGGATCCCAGCACCTTTCTCAAAGCAGTAGGTATTGCATTCTGCTTATATACCCTCCCCAGGTAGACAGACTCAAAGAATTGCAGAGCACGTTGGCTAAACTTCACAAGCACATGCACAAAAGCATAAACACATGTAAACATGCATATACACATAGCATAAAACACATGTGTGTATAGATGTATACATATAGAATGTGTGGTATGTGGGAGTAGAACTGAGAGACTGGAGGTGGATGTCATAAAAATTTATCAAATATATACTTGAAATTTTAAAACAATAAATCAGAGGTTTTCTTAAAGCAGATAATGTGAAAAAGAAACAAACAAGCAAAACAAACAAACAACAAAACCTATCATGAAAATGGTACACTAAGCTGCGAAACACAATTATTTTGGTTTAAGCCACTATTTGTCGGCATGCATGGCTGACTAACACCTTCAGTCCCCGCCTTTCTTATGTCTTTGTTTCTGTAAATGACTTTGTTTTCCTTCCCATATCATCTATGTTTGCAACACATCCTTATTCTCTTTATTAGAGATATATTTTCTTTTCACATGAGCACATTGTGTTCTAACTTTTTGAATTTTGTGGATTAGAGGTTTTCAAAGTATGACCTGATGATTCTCTGGATTTCCTCAGTGTCTGATATTATGTTCCCTTTTCATTTCTGATTTTGTTAATTTGCATGTTCTCTCTGCTTTTTGGTTAGTGTGGATAAAAGTCTGTATATGGTTGATTTTCTTGAAGAATCAACTCTTTGTTTCATTGATTCTTTGTTTTGTTTCCTGTGTTTCTACTTTATTGATTTCAGCCCTCTATTTGATTATTTCTTAGGATCTACTCCCTAGGAGTAGATACCAGGTACACAAAACACACAAAGACCCAACTAAGAAATAGAACTAGGAACCAACTTCCCTCATGGACATTGATGCAAAAATACTCAATAAAATTCTGACAAATCAAATCCAAGAACACATCAGAAAAACAATCAAACATGATCAAGTAGGCTCCATCCCAGGGAAGCACAGATGGTTCAACATATGAAAATCTATCAATGTAATACACCATATAAACATCTCACTAGATGCTGAAAAAGCCTGTGATAAAAATCCAACACCGTTTCATGAAAAGGTCTTGGAGAGATCAGGGATAACAGGAACATACCTAAACACAATAAAGGCAATACAAAACAAAACAACAGCCAACATAAAACTAAAGGGAGAGAAACTCACATGATTCCTCTAAAATCTGGAATAAGACAATGCTGTCAACTCTGTTAATATCTCTTCAATATTGTCCTTTAAGTTCTAACCAGTGAAATAAGACAACAAAAGGGGATAAAGGATATACAATTTGGAAAGTAAGAAGTCAAACTTCTACGATTTGTAGATGATATGATAGTTTACATAAGTGACCAAAAAATTTTACCAGGAAAATACTACAGCATATAAACACCTTCAGCAATGTGGCAGAATACAATGTTAACTCAAATAAATCAGTAGTCCTACTATATATAGAAGATAAATTGACTGAGAAAGAAGTCAGAGAAGCATCACACTTTACAATAGCAACAAAAAACATAAAATATCCTTGGATAAATCTAACCAAACAAGTGAAGGACCTGTTAAACAAGAACTCTGATTCTTTAAAGAAAGAAATTAAAGAAGATACCAGAAAATGGAAAGATCTCTTATGCTCTTGAATAGGTAGGACTGACGTAATACAAATGGCAATCTTGCCAGAAGTAATCTACAGATTCAATTCATTCCCCATCAAAATCACAGCACAATTCTTCACAGATTTTGAAAGAACAATACTCACCTTTATATGGAAAAAACAATAAGGCCAGGATAGCCAAAACAACCCTGTACAATAAAGGAACTTTTGGAGGCAACACCATCCCTGACTTCAAGCTGTATTATAGAGTTATAGTACTGTAAACAACTTTGTAGTGGCACAATAATAGACAGATAGATCAATGAAATTGAATTGAAAACCCAGATATTAACTCACATACCTACAAACACCTGATTTTGACAAAGAAGCTAAAATTATACACTGAAAAAAAAGAAAGCATCTTCAACAAATGATGCTGGCATAACTGGATGCTGGTATGTAGAAGAATACAGATAGATCCATGTCTATCACCATACACATAACTTGTCCAAATGGATCAAAGACCTCAACATAAAACCAGCCACACTGAACCTCCTGGAAGAGAAAGGGGTGGTACCTCTTGAATGACTTGGTACAGGAGAACACTACCTGAACATAACACCAGTAGCAAAGACACTGAGATCCCCAATTAATAAAGGGGTCCACCTGAAACTGAGAATAGTCTGTAAGGCAAAAGACATACTCAACAAGACAAAACAGCAGCTGGCAGAATGGGAAAAGATCTTCACCAACCCCACATCTGAAAGAGGGCTGATTTCCAAAATATACAAAAATCCAAGAAGCTAGTCACAGAAACACCAAATAATCCAATTAAACAGAGGGGTGCTGAACTAAAGAGACTATTCTCAATAGAGGAATCTAAAATGGCTGAAAGACACATAAGAAAGTACTCAACATCCTTAACCAACAGGGAAATTCAAATCAAAACAACTCTAAGATACCATCTTACTCTTGTCAGAATGGCTAAAATCAAAAACACCAATGATAGTTTATGCTGGATAGAATATGGAGAAAGGTAAACACTCCTGTACTACTGGTGGGAAAGCAAACATTATTAGCTTCTTTGGAAATTAGCATGGAAATTTCTCAAGGAAATGGGAATCAGTCTACCTCATGATCCAACAATTCCACACTTAGGTATATACCCAAAGGATGCACATACATGCAACAATGATGTCTGTTCACCTACATTCAGAGCAGCCTTATTTTTAATAACCAGAGCCTAGAAGCAGCCTAGATGCCCCTCAACTGAAGAATGGATAAGGAAAATGTGGTACATTTACACAATCTAGTACTACTCAGTTGAGGGGGGCAATCTTGAAATTCACAGCAAATGGATAGAAATAGCAGAAACATTCCTGAGTCAGGTAACCCAGGCAAATATTCATCTGTTAGCTGATGGAAGCAGAAGCAGAGACCACAGCTAACCCCTGAGCTGAACTCCCTTAATCCATTTTTAGAGAAGGGGAAGTGATGAGCAAAGGGATCAAGACCAGGCTGGGGAAATGTACAGAAATAGCTGACTTGAAGAAGTGGCAGCTCATGGACCCCAAATTGACATTTGGGAAACCAACATAGCACTGAATCATCCCCCCTGAATGTAGGTATCAGTTGGGAAGCCTGGGTAGTCTATGGGGCCTCTGGGAGTGGAATAGTACTTATCCCTTACTGTATGAATGGACTTTGGGACCCCATTCCCCATAAAGGGGATACTATCTTGGTATAGGCACATGGGGAAGGGCCTAATTCCTTCCAACCCCAAATGATGTGACACACTTTGATAATCCCCCATGGAAGGCATGACCCTCCCTGGGGAGCAGAAGGAGGATGGGTTGGGTGTGGGTGCAGAGCATGGGAGGATGGGAGGGAGAAAGAACTAGCATTAATATGTAAAATAAATACATTACTAATTTCAATAATAAAAAAATGAAGTTATACTACCAGGAGACAACAATGCCCCTAATAGAACATAAGAATATAAACAAAAATAAATAAAATAGTAAATACATGCATATATAACTGGAATGCCTGGGCATGCCTTTAATGTTATCCCTTAGAGGCAGGGGCAGAGGCAGAGGCAGAGGCAGAGGCAGAGGCAGAGGCAGAGGCAGAGGCAGAGGCTGAGGCAGGTGTATATCTGTGAATTTGAGACCAGTCTATTCTACATATAATGTTATATTTTAGGCATGTCAACATAGTAAGATCCACTTTCAAACATAAATAAAAATAATCTAAATCAAAACATACTGTCAATAATGGGTTACATTTCTTGGAATGTTTAGCCAATGAGATCCCAACAACCACCAAACACCACAGCGTATTGCCAATATTATTGGTTTAACTTCCAGAACTTTATGGCAAGAAACAGCATACACTTGAGTCATACAATATGAAGAACAAAGAGTTTATTTCTGAGAATTTGTAGAACACAGTTAGTAAGTGCAGTGGTTGGGAACCATGCATATGATCATTTTATTGTTACAACATGATCTGTCAGGCTTTTGTAGGCCTATATTTTATAAGACATTGCAAAATGAATATCAGAGCTCAGAAAACATACTGGAACTGGTGAACTGAGCCTCAATCTAAAATCCAAGTCTATACAGATTTCCTGTCATTAAGGCACATGATACAGAGACATTCCTAGTCCCATAATACTATAAAAGTATACTAGTAAATGATTAAATAGTGAATGACTTATGCGCATGGCACTGCTCTTGAAGAGATCTGGGTCTGATAGACAAAATAAGGCAATCTAAATAAACTTAAAATGTGACACATAAAAGGTGAAAAAATACCTGAGAATATTATCATAAACAAGGTAAAAGATGTCCATGTTATATTTGTGAAATAATGTTGGAAAAACAGGATTGAGAAGTTCTTATAATTACAGAAATGTTTGCCTAACTAACATACACCAAGAGCTGTGGAACATCAGTATAAAAGCACACTATATTTCAGCAGACACATGATTTTGTTGAAGCATCCCAATAAAAATATAAAAATATATCTTCCAGTTTAACAGAGTGGAACTTTGATAGCCCTTACAGTCAGATGTTCTTGAGAATTTCCCTGACTATCATACCATTTAATCAGTCTGATTCTAAGCCTACTTTTAAGAGAGTACTGTAACAACCAACCATACTTGCCTTAGATTTCCCAGGTAATCAGCTTTTACAACCTAAGCTAATGCATAGCTCTAATCATTAGGTCATGTACTTTTCCATAACAAGTATAGTTGGATGTGTGTTATCATTTCTGGTTAATCAGCTTATTATAAATGTGTCTAAATTGACACACTTTAGGGGTCCAGAGTGAGTAATATGTAAGCTCATGATGAAACTTTAATATTATAAACCTACACAAATAATAATTTGGAGGAGGCCTGAAAGAGGAGCCAATGAAGTTCAGTAATATATGAGAAAAAACTTTGATGATGATAAATCTGCAAATCATTTCTTAATTTTAATAATATACAAAAAGTTATATATGAAATTTTATTTATCTTACCCCTTAAATTATACAAAACTTGAATTTGTTATAAGAAACTAAGTACTCAAATATTAACAGTGATCCCCTCACCTCACCAAATAAAAAATAACTCAAAGACGTAATTTTTGAATTTGAAACTGACTTCGAATTTGCAGCATTATTTCCCACAGGAAAATATTCTGCTAGTACTATACTCTGCTTTTAATTGCTTTAATTTTCATCAGGGTTATACCCCCTCTAATTTGACTTCTGCCTCCTGGCTCCAAGGACATGTGGAGCCATTCTCAGATCCCATAATCTAACTCCTTATAAAAGATGGTGATGTCAATGACATTAATAAAAATCATTAAGAACAATTATTTTCTTATCATTACTACATTGGATGTTTCTCCAAGTGACATGAATTTTGTTAAAAAGAGAAGTGAGAATCAGGTGTTCAAGGCCAAAAAGAACACTGTTATGGTCAGGCAAGAAGGGAATTGGTTTGACTTTGCTCCAAGCAGGCAATTAAGAGATGATGTATTAGAATCCCCTCAAAGCTGGAACCCTATTACTCTCAAACATGCCATGCACTCTGAAGTGTAAAATGTATGAACATAAATAATAATGTCACTAACTGAGTAAAAAAATACTCAAAATAAGTACTATTCCAACACATAAATAAACTCATGGATTGAGAAATGAACTTCCAGTCTGAAAAATTCTCCTTGTGATTATAAACCTATGATTCAGCTCTGATGCCAAAATAAAAGTACAGGAACAGGACACGGTACAGGGGTGAAGGTTAATTTTGATCCGCATCTGTCCCTACTGATATTTGTTTCAAGGCAACTGTTGGAAAATCAAATGAAATCTACTAAGTTTTCCATCATAACTCAACCATGGTTGGGCAAAATTTATACATATGTAATACAAACATAGGTTGTTATGGCATTTGACCTTCATTATAACTGTAAATAGCTACCAATATCATATATGGCTTTAAGTTTATTACATTAAAGTATCTGTATTATACATATTGATTAATCAATCAAAGTATATTATTTATAAGACATAAAGCTGATGTCCGGGCATTGGTGGCACATGTCTTTAATCCCAGCACTGGGAAGGCAGAGACAGGCAGATCTCTGTGAGTTCCAGGTCAGCCTGGTATACAGAAAAAGCGCCAGCATAGGCTACAAAGCTACCCAGACATATCCTGTCTCGAAAAATGAGAAAAAAAGACATAAAGCTGTTGTAAAAATAAATGATTTTATTTAATTTTCTTGAAATTAGTTAAAATAGTTTATAGAACACGTGACACATCTCACATATATTATTTAAGTAATATGTGTGAATTTAATAAAACACATCCATACAAGTTTTACTTTTAACCATATAATGTAAACGTTGACATACACTCTTTAAAATGTTTATGATATTTTATTCAAAACTGCATCAATTTATACTGACAAAGAAAATTATAGAAAGGTTTCATCTAAAACATGAAAATTTTAATATTTAAAATGATGAAATTATCATAAAATATTTATATTTTCTTAGTCAGTTGGGAGAAAGTATGATTTCAGATTGGATGTTTTTTTAAGAATTTCTGAAACAGGAGCATTGAGATCAATTTGCGTGGAGAGCAAGTTTCATTTGATACTTTTGAGTTTGAGATGGGAGTTTTAGAAGAACAGTAAGGAACTCACAAGGCTTCTATAGATCGACTTAATTCCTTATATAGTACCTACCTTCCCTTAGGATGACTAGAGGTTGAGATTTAAAGAAGTTTATAAGAAACAGAAAATATATTTATGTGAGCACAAACACATACACATGGAGAGAGAGAGAGAGAAAGAGAGAGAGAGAGAGAGCAATGAGATTTTACTCTGTATTAAATTATTTTTAAGAAAATGAGAATCAGGTGGGGGAAGAGGAAGAGAATAAATTGACCTACTTGAATCTTGAATGTTGCTGACCTTGTACTGATTAAAGAATTTGATGAGAATTTTTAATAATGAAGCAATGAAGTGATTGTTTCAAAACTGCTGGAAAGTGGTGATTACTAAGGATATTTAGCATCATTTTCAGTTTAAAAATTTCACATATTCTGGATCACAGTGATGTTTATTTATCAAATATAAACTAACTTTTAACAAAACTTTGAAGTTCTCATTTCAATATCTTGTATACATTTGTGTCTTTGTATTAGCAAACCCTTCAGCAGTTTCATTTTTCTTAATTCTGTTATTTGAACATAAGTCCCTTTGTACACTTGTTTTTCTTCTAGACATTTACAGAATACAAACATAAGAGAGTTTCTTTTAAATGTAACATCTATACATAATTTAGTACATAATTAATTCATGCAAGCATCACATAGTCTTGCAATTGCCATTGTTTATTTTCCTTATATTTCAGTTTATTATCTTTGTTATCTAAATATTATTTAAATTGACTATTATCATTCACACTATTAAGAATTTATCTAGATGCAATTGCATGCTTATCAGCATTTACACAATTTTGTTCCTTATATAATAAATCATATATATATTGAAACTTTCTTTCTCTGTCTGTAGGTACCTCAGTATTAATTTTTCTTGATCTCTTACACTCAGTCTCTGGTTCCTTTAGGTATTTTTATTTGCTCTAGCTTTTTTATGTTCTTTGCCTGACAAACAGGGTGGGACCCAGACTCTTGTACATGCCAGATGAGCACAGTAGCACTGGGGTGCATCTAAGGCATTATTTTGCTCTTTCTGTCAATTGAGAGTTTAATTGCACATAGAGTTATATTCTTGCAGTTATATTCTTTATTAGCTTGTATTAGTGTTTCAATTACACACTGACATGGAGAAAATTTTCTAACCTTTGATGAAGCCTGTCTTTTCTCTCTGATTCTTTAATTTTTTGCCCTCTGTTTGTTTCTTCTTTATGTTTGAGAGCACTAAGCCAAGAGTTAAGATATGGAATACCGCTTACTTATATTATTATGACGTTACAGTTTTTATAAATTCCTTTGATTATGGTACCAGTACTTTTATTCTCATAATCCATTTACATGATTCTCAACACCAGTTGAACTCTTTATCATGTCTATTAATATCAAGTTTTCAATTCCATTTTATTATTTTTTTCTTTGACAACTTCATGTATTGTAATGCTTTCTGATTACTCTCACCATTCACCCTCTTCATCGACTTACTCTCCCTTTCAGTCCTCCCTCTTTCCTACAAGTTTCTTCTCCTCATTTGGGTCTTTTTGTTTACTTTTGTATCTTCTGAGTTTAACTTGGTCATCTGTATGGTCTTGGTCATAGAACTATTCAATGGTGCCAAGTGGGCTCAACAGTGAGTTCAAATAGTAAGATAGTAACTCACTCTAATCTATAAATAGTCTCATTATTTCCCAGTGTGGGCCACCAGAGCTTCTTCTGTTCAAATATGATTAAATGAGTGCATCATGCTGAGAAAGTAACATGTCCTATCTCTCCTTCATCTTTTCCAGCTGTCATAATATTCCTGATCCATTGTCATTCCCTGTTCCTGGCAGGTGATGCTTTATATAGTCATATATCAGCACCTGGAGCAGTATTGACTCTCTGCATTTCATTCAGTTCCCTACAAATCCACACTTCTTTAGCTAAGGGTGAGAGGAGAAATGTAACTGTTTAGAAGTTGCCTAGTGCTGTGCTAATTTGGATGAACACTAATAGTAAGTTTCCCATTAGGATCTATGATTTCCATAGCCATGGATTTTTCACTGGGTTTACAGTACAAATCATCATTTTCACCTGTGATTCCCTTTAGGAATTTTGACTATCTCTTTGAAAAACAAAAGACTGCAAAGTTGAAAGTTTATTTGTCTCTCCAATATTACTCATGAATATTTCAAACATTAATAATTTATTTTATAAATTTTATGCTGTGTGGATAGTATATGTTCACAGTTTACTATATTTGCATAAGTATTGTATTTCTTAGAAACATATCAGATTCCCACAATGGAGCCAAGTGGGCTCAACAGATCAGATTCCCATGTAAAGTTTTTTAAAATTTTTGCTAATTTATGCTGTTATCCAGTCATTTCATTACTACTTAGGCCCATAGAGAAAACCTGATACTATTATTCTGCCAATGAACATAGTAAAATTCTTTCCCTTTTCTTTGTCTTTTTACCCACAAAGTAGTGCATCTCTCAACCTCATCAGAGAAGCTACCTTTTACAATAGGTGGTGCATTAGTCAATGATCTATTAATGTGAAAAGGCACAATGACAAAAGGAACTCATAAAAGGAAGGTTTTAATTGGAGACTGGTTTACAGTTTCAGAGGCCTATGCCTTATCTTCATGGCAGGGAACTTATTGGTATGAGGGCACATGCTGGAGCACTAGCCAAGAGCTATCCTGCTCTCTAGGCATGGAGGCAGATAGGCAGAGAGGAGAGGGGAAGAGAGAGAGAGAGGGTGAGAGAGAGAGAGAGAGAGAGAGAGAGAGAGAGAGAGAGAGAGAGAGAGAGAGAGAGAGAGAAACTGGTCTTAGCATGGACTTTTAAAACCTCAAAGCCCATCCCCAGTGACACACTTCTCCCCAAAAGGCTATACCTCTTAATCCTAATCCTGAGGCCAAATATAAGAGTTCACAAGGGTCATTCTTATTCAAACGACTATAGATGGTCAAGTGGTATCAACTTGGATGAGAGGAGCAAAGGATTTTAAGAGCCAAAAGTAATAGGTACCTATAAGAAAATAATATTTACCAGACACGACAATGATATTGTACACATTAACTCACAGAAATTGTAAAGGCATGCACAGAAACTTAACTGTATCAAGCCAGTCAAAACCCCAAAAGTAGGGAAGATTAGAACAGGAAACTACACACTTAGGTGAGAATCTATTCGTAAATGATAGCTGTTGGGAGAGGTAGAGTCAGTTTTCTTCGGGGATGTGGAACATAGGGGCTACCAATTTGAATTTGGATTGGCTACCAATTTGAATTCAAACTTCATTTGAATATATAGGAATTGGTATAGAAATTTCTCTACAAACAATGTACAGGTAACAGTAGGAATACTTTGTAGGGTACTGAAAAGATAACATAAAATAAATCAGAAGTGGGTTTGGATGGGAGTGAGGAATGGAAGGGAATGGAAAGCATAGTAGATTTTATCAAAATACATTACATTTATATATGAATTCTAAAACAGGAAAAATATCTTAAAAACAAAGACAGTTTCCCCAAATTTTGAGAGTAATTTTGGCTTCTTAAAGAAATTTTCTGTCGTGAATGTTCATAGGCATATCTAATTTAAAGTATAATAAACTATTTTTTGGGATATAATACCTTCTATACCAAAAATAACATTTATAAAGATTAATTGGTAAGTTTCGTATATAAGTAGTGATGGAGCCCAGACCCTAATTCTAGTCAAACAACTGAAATTACTTCAGAAAGAACACCATAACAAATTTGAACTTATTAATAGAGTACATTATATAATTGGTTAGATTGCAATTTCATTAACTTGTGCGGTTAAGTCTCGAGCCAAATTGACTAAGAATTACACCAAACCTCTTCAATCTCAAAATGACTGGCAGTCTCTTGCTTTTCCTTTAATGATAGTTAATCTCATTGATTCTCTTGATATACGTGTTCTTTTACATCAAACTTCATTTGAATATATAGAAAACTTAATTCTGGATACATAGTGAGCTGAACTATGCCACAAGTAACATCTATGCTTCTCAAGCTATAAGCAGCACAAATAGAAATTAAAAGGGGCAACCACTAATCAAAATATCTTATTAAATTTCAATGATATTTGAACTAATGATACTTGTCAGGATCTAAGCAAACTAGCAAAACAAATTTACTACTTTGTCATCTTTAAATGTAGATAAGCACAATAAAATGGTCATTTGTGTAACATGAGATATGCATATTGAAAAATGAATGTTGTGCTTGTATTAAAAAAGAATGATATCTTTAAAATTTTCTTCAGGAAAATGAAATTTTTCACACAATATACTTTTTACAGTGTCTAAAACAGACACACAGTAATTTTCTCTTAATGGTAGCTGTTATGATGTAAAGGTCATTTCTTACCGTCTAGTATTAAATCATTTACAAATTTCCAAATCAACAAATGTTTGGAGCCCCTACACTATTACAATCAGTACACTTACTTATAGAGGGAAATAATAAAGTAAAATGGTGTGGTTATTACTCTCAACATTATACAGTATAATTATAGATTATTCACCGTATTTATGCATAACCATCTCCATATAGTCACACAATTACAATTCTAGATATAATTCAGATGAGCAAAAGGCACTGCATTATTGATTTTGAAGCATGAATGTTGTCTATTTAGCTCATTAGTCTTAGAATTAGAGTTAGTCTTAGAATTATTTGAATTAGTTTTAGCTAACTGTCTTAATGTTAGGATTCTGTTTTGTTTTTCAATTTTCGTCTTAGAATAATTGGATTTTTTCCTATATCTTGGCAGCCTGTCTGTGTAACAGTACTCACGCACATCCACATGCAAAGAGAGTTATCTGTTGGCAAAACACTTTCTCAGCTGCCTTTTGTTTGATTTATATTTGCTGTTAGACTTCAAACACAATTCGTTTTATGGGTTTATTTAGTCTTATTAAGAAAAGCAAAATAAGTACTTCATAATTTTATTTTCACTATTTATTGCATTCATACTTTCTGTTGGATTGATATAGAGTATAGTTGTTAAGCCTCTTTTTGAACAGTGAATATATCAAGAACATCTCACATGGTCATCCTAAGTAATATTATTGATAAATATAAAGCTCAGCTAAATGAATTTTTTTGTTTGTTTTTTTGTTTTTGTTTTTTTTTTTTTCGAGACAGGGTTTAGCTTTGTAGACTAGGCTGGCCTCGAACTCATGGAGATCTGCCTGCCTCTGCTTCCCGAGTGCTGGGATTAAAGGCGTGCACAACCACAACCCAGCCTCTCTAAATTAATCTTATACAGAATATTCAAATCAAATTATGCAGTTAGGTTAGACTTTTCTTTCATTAGAAATCAAACTTATTATCAGATATTCATGAAGTAAAATTAGGTAATTTTTTCTAATTTTATTTTAAATGATATAAGTGGAATCTGCTTGGCTAGCTCAGTTGATAGAGCATGGGACTCTTAATCCCAGGGTCACGGGTTTGAGCCCCACATTGGGTGGTATATCATTTTGCCGGGCATTGGTGGTACATGCCTTTAATCCCAGCACTGGGGAGGCAGAGGCAGGTGGATTTCTGTGAGTTCAAGGCCAGCCTGGTCTCCAGAGCGAGTGCCAGGATATGCTCCAAAGCTACACAGAGAAACCCTGTCTCAAAAAAACAATAAAAAAGAAGGAAAAAGAAAAAGAAAGAAAAATAAATGTAAAAGAGAAGGAATTGTGACAGCTAGGCTAATTCAGGATAACACAGAGTGAAAATTAAGACAATACCTTTCATAATTTAAGTTTGAAAGACAACATCATTTATTTTCAGTTGCCATTCAGTTTCTAATACATTAACTTTACAATGCATTACTGTTTAGCTCTGGATGTTATAGTCAGTTTAATTCTGAAACTGACTTACCTTTTCTTAAAGTCACAGACATGATGCTTATTAATGTATGTGAGTTCTGGATGACGAATGGTGCTCGAAGTTTCCATGTCTGCTAATTCATTTTTGATTATAGCAATGGGTGTCTTCTGAAATATAAATGACATTTGCAAAGCCAAATGGTCATCTGATTTGAACACTCTATGTGATGCTTCACTGATGTTTGAACTTTGTAGTCACTTCAAATTAATTGATAACAGCGCTTATAAGGCCGTGCTCCCTGACACATGAAATATACTAAGGGAGTGTATCCTCTGCTTCTCTGAAACAACCTTCCTAAATCTACTTATTTCATAGAAAATGTGGGGAATTAATTTCTAATTAGCCTTTGCAATCACATGGGGTTCTACATTGCTTACCTTTTAGAACTAAATTTCTTTAAAATATATTATGTGAAATGATCCCAACTATGCAATTTTTCTTGGATTTTAGTTATCTAACACATACTGGTAGTTATTGAAATTATTTGAAAAGGCTGAGAGTTATTAAAAAGATAATTAAAATGCATTTTATCTATATAACAAATCATCTATTGATAGGAAAAAAGACACTTCATTGTATCTTACATTTATGCTATTATTTATCTTCAAATATTTAAAAATGTACTCTTTCTAAACTGCTACACTGTAATACAACTAAAATATTTGATAATATTTGATTTTAAAATTTCTTTTATTAAACTGTCAAGTGTTATGATGGTAACTCATTTGTTTATTGTTTTGGCTGCTGTTTTTGTAGCTTGTTTGCTATTGTTTTTGAGGCAGAATCTCATATAGTCTAGGCTCCTGTTGAACATGCCATGAAGCTGGACTCTTTGAAAGCCTGTTCCTATGCCTTCAACTCCCAAAATGTGTCACCACCACATGGATAAACTTAATGTTTTAAAAATGTCTTCAAATTAAGTAGAGTCAAAGACAAGTTGACATGATAGATTAAAATCTAAAATGTATGATGGAAATAAATATTCAAATACTGTACATCTCCATAAATTCCTTCAATAACTGACAAAACAGAGGCTTTTCAAATACTTGAAAGTTATTCATCTTTGTGACATGAGAAGTTCAAATATGAAAGTTATTTACAATACTATATTGTTTCATTTAAAAATAATCTGATGTTATATGATTTTTCTGGGTTGGTGCTGACTTTATTTTACTGGCAAGACTGTAAAGGGAAGTATCAAAAATGTTACTGTCTCATTTTAGTCAATGGAATTAACTCTGAAACATGAATATTACTAAAATAATATATTTTCAGTGTAGGAAAATCACTTTCATACAACAATGATATGAACTGTAAGAAAAGTCAGAAAATATAAAGAAATAAGGAAGAAAATAAATAAATAAATATTAAAACAAACAAATACAAGCATAGCATTTGTTCCTTTATTTTGGTTTTACAAATGTGTTATAAACCCAGTAAAGCATAAAACCATCAAAAACATCTGTAAAAAAAACAAAAACAAGAGTGATAGATGCGATAGCCTAAGTAAAGTTTCTCTAGTTTATGCAGAAATTATTATCTTGATTTTATGGCCTACATTTTATGCAGTATCTCACTACTATGAATATAATATGCCTCTGCCTTACCCCATCTCAAATCATAACAAAATCGAGATAATACGGCATTTGTTGTCACCCAAAATGCATGTTCTATATTTTGAAGTTTGCATATAAAATCTAGCTTCGAGATAAGTGAAAACAATTTAAGTCAATTGTTTAAAAGGTAAATACAAATTAGCATTTTTATGTGCTAATATTTTATTGCCAAGGGAAATATACAGAGTGTAACTAGAAACTAGAAATAAATTTGAGAGTTTATTTATTACAAGAAGCTCATCATTAAACTAGAGATGGGAAGCATGTCTGGAATCTCAGCACTCAGAACTTAAGACATGAAATATTTTAGGAGAGCCAAAAGTTCAAGGTCACCAATGTCTACACTGTGAAGTCAAGGATATGTTGAGCAAGAGGAGAATTGTACAGAACCATACATATTTATGTCTTATTTAAAGTTTTAAGTTATATTTTAATTAATTGTTTTGTTTCACTTAATTTATTGAAAGATCATGCTTATAACATTACATTACATTATCATTTAATCTCTCTTTTGTATATATTCATGGAAACATCAAAAACCTAAAATGAAACTGTCAATAAATAATAAATAAAGACAAATAATGCCTTCTGGGAATTAATGATACTCTTATATGCTTTTATTATACCTTAAGAAATTAAAAATAATAAATGGTGGTACAAAGTTGCAATTTCTCAACTTAGGAGGATGAGCCAGTATCAAATCGCAAGTTTGAATCCACCCCATATGACATAGTGAGACCTTGCATCCAAAATTAAATCATAATTGCAGTGATTTAACCAAGAAAAACAAGAAATTTAGAAAATTGTTTTACACAATGCATAATGTGTAAAACATATGCATAATCTTATGCAGTGGTGATTACATAAGATAAAATGTTTTATTGACGTTTGAAATTCTAATATGTTTACTTCAAAGAATTATTTATATTCTTCAATGTAAATAATTCCATTTTAATCCTTAAAACACAAAACTGAATTTCAAATGAGATATTAGTAGGAAGGGAAAAAATACTATCCTAGAAAATAGCTAAAAATTTTAGGGTTAGGGAAGTTGATAAAAACAACTCAATTGGTTTTCAATTTCAATATAAATTTTATTTGGTAAGATGAAACATACTGATTTTGTAGAAAACAACTGGTCACTCAAAGTTTGGGTTTTCTCATCTCAAATGAAATCTGATCAGACAGATCATGTGTTATGGTTGTCTTTCATATAATAAATATGAGGTGGTGTTTGAAATTTGATGTTTTTTAAAAGATGGGAAAAAGTTGAATACTTAAACAAATTTGTTCAACATTTACTGACTTTCTGTACTATATGTTATCTAATATATAATAATTTTGTTGAATTTCATCTTGAAATTCAAATTATAAATATTTTTCAATTATTTAATATCTATTTTGCTATTAATTCAAGTTCTGCTTGATTCCTTTTCCAATTTGTTGTTTTGTCACACTAAAATCATAAAAGAAGAGCAATAAACATTGTCTTGCAAACTAAGTTAAAAATTTTAGATTTACAAATCAGGAGAAAAATCTAGTGGATTCTAAAAGACATCTGATGTTTATACTGTAAAATGTATTGTGTGTGTGTGTGTGTGTGTGTGTGTGTGTGTGTGTGTGTTTCTAAAAAGTTTTCATTTGTTAAAAAGGCTGATAATAGCTAAACTTTTTTAGCCTTCCCTAAATATTATATTTTAAAATATCATGTTGCAGCCTTTCAAGAATATAATAGCAGATAGTAGGATACCTCTTAAAACCAGAATGAAATACCAAGAAACACAGATGTTAGAATAAAAAAATTATCATTTATTATTTCACTGAAATGAGACTCTTGGTAGTCTGAGAATTACCTGTTCAATTACAATTTATCTTAGTCTTTCTCCACCTCTGTCAGATTATAGGCTGCTGATGATAATAGAATGGAAAAATTACTGGTACAGATATATACTGATGCTAGTTTCTCTTAGTTTCCCTACTTTTTGATTTCCATGTTATTTTTAACTTGGAATTTTGACAAATAAAAGAATTATGCCAAAAGAACTGATTGTTTTGGTGAAAATTTGGAAAATGTGGCAAGGGAAGAGGGAATGATGTTATTATACCATCATCTTAAACATAAAAAAATATGGTTAATTGAGGGTACATATTGAAGGATTTCATCAAGGATAATGCTTTCTTGTTTATTCATTAATTGCATTCTGGTTTTCTTCTTCTTCATTATTTTATAATAAGAAAATATACATTACTAGGGCAGTGGGGACTAATCTCCCAAACATGCATTATTGGTATGTCGATTTTCTAGAAAGTTCTACATATAGAGGTCCTTTTTAAAACATACTTGGGAGAGACTACCAAGGCCCTGGTAATAGTCCTGCCTCCATCCACCAGCCCAGGTAGGACAGGGGTTGCTTCCAGTTCGGATTTCCCTGCCCTACTGAGAACACCTGATGCTTGAAATCTGCTCACATGATCCGAACTTGGCTGGTGGGCTCCAACACACCCAGAGACTGCCAAGGCCCCAGTAACAGTCTTACCTCCATCCAGGAGAAGAGGACAGATATCAGAGTATTGAAACTGTTTGCATCTATCAGAAGGGAACCATACCCACCAGGAGATGAAGAGACTCATGCTACACACACTAGAAGAAAGGATGGGAAGAAGACAATACAAAAGCACATTCAACAACAGAAAACCCAATATGACACCAATGGAGACTAAGGACCATACACCAACAAGACCAGAACATCACAATTCAGATGAAGCAGAAGAGAATGACCTTAAAAACATCTACATCAAAATGATAGAAGTCCTCAAGAGGATATGAGAAAATACCTTAAATAAATGGAAGAAAAAACAAACCAAAAAAAAAAATAAAATAAAAGGTATCAACAAATCTTTCAAGGAAACACTCCAAGACCTAAAAACTGAAATAGAGACAATAAAGAAAGCACAAGCTGAAGGAATGCTGGAAATAGAAAAGTTGGATAAATGATCAGGAACTACAGAAGCAAGCATAACCAACACAATACAAGAGATGGAAGAGAGAATCTCAGGAGTAGAAGACACACTAGGAGAAATAGACTCATCTTAATAGACTTAAAAAAATCTTAAGTCCAACAAAACCTTAACACAAAATATATAGGAAATGTGGAACATCATGAAAAAACCAAACCTAAGAATAATAAGTACAGAAGAAGGTGAAGAAATTCAACTCAAAGGCCCAGAAAACATATTCAACAAAATCATAGAAGAAAAATTTCCCAGCCTAAAGAAAGACATGCCAATGAAAGTACAAGAAACCTACAGAACACCAAATAAACTGGACCCCACCCAAAAAAGGTCCTATCACCACATAATAATCAAAACCCCAAACATAAAGAATGAAGAGAAAATATTAAGAGCAGCAAAGGAAAAAGGTCAAATAACATACAAAGGCAAACCTATCAGAATTACAAGTAACTTTTCCATGGAAACTGTGAAAGCCAGAAGGTCCTGGATAGATATTCTACCTACACTAAGAGATCATGGATGTCAGGTCCAGACTACTATACCCAGCAAAGCTTGCAATCAATATAGATGGAGAAAACAAGATATTCCATGACAAAACCAGATTCAAACAATACATATCCACCAATCAATCCCTACAGAAAGTTCTGGAAGGAAAACTGCAACCCAAGGAAGTTAACTACAACCAGAAATATATAGGCAATAGATAATTCCACCTTACCAACAGCCAAAAGAAAAAAGGGATGGAAAACCACATGTAAGTTCACCACCACCACCAAATCCAAAACAAACAAGAATGAACAATCAATGGTCATTAATAACCCTCAATAATAATGGTCTTAACTTGCCCATAGAAAGACACAGGTTAGCAGAATGGATATGAAGAAAGAATCCATCCTTCTGCTGCATACAAGAAACACACATCAACTTCAAAGACAGACAGTATCTAAGAGTTAAAGTTTGGGAAAATATGTTCCCATGAAATGGATACAAGAAACAAGTTGTAGTAGCAATCAAAATATCCAAAAAATTGAACTTTAAACTAAAATCAATCAAAAGAGAAGAAGTTGGTCACTTCCTACTCATTACAGGAGAAATCCATCAGGATGAAGTCTCACTTCTGAACATTTATGCCCCAAGTACAAAGACATCCATGTTCATAAAAGAAACATTACTAAAACTCAAATCACACATAAAACTGCATATACTTATAGTGGGAGACTTCAATAACCCACTCTCACCACTGGACAGGAACACCAGAAAGAAACAAAACAAAGAAACAAAATAACTAATAGAAGTTGTAGCCCAATTAGGTTTAAAAGACATCTATAGAACATTTGATCTGAAACAAAACAATATACCTTTTTCTCAATGCCACCTGGAACCTTCTCTAAAATCAACCACATACTTGGCAACATATTAAACTTCAACAGATACAAAAAATTAAAATAACCCCCTGTATCTGATCAGAAAACCATGCTTTAAAGTTAGAATTCAACAACAACACAAATTTCAGAAAACCTACAAACTCATGGAAAGTAAATAATGCCCAATTGCACAATTCCTGGGTTGAGGAAGAAATAAAAAAGAAACTACAGATTTCCTAGAATTCAATGAGAATGCAGACACAACATACTAAACTTATGGGACACTTCGAAAGCAGTGCTAAGAGGAAAGTTCATAGTGCTAAGTGCCCACAGTAAGAAACAGGAGAACAATCACACTAGAGAATTAACAGTACAATTGAAAGCTCTAGAACACAAAGAAGCCAATACACCCCAGAGGAGTAGACCCCAGGAAATAATCAAATTGAGGGTTGAAATCAATAAAGTAGAAACTAGGAGAACAATACAAAGAATCAATGAAACAAAGAGTTCTTTGTTCTTTGAGAAGATCAACAAGACAGACAAACCTTTGTCCAAACTCAACAAATGGCAGAGAGTGAACATGCAAATTAATAAAATCAAGAATAAAAAGGTGGACATAACAATAGACAAAGAGGAAATCCAGAGAACCATCAGATCATACTTCAAAAACCTGTATTCCTCAAAGTGCAAAAGCCAAAAGGAAATGGGCAATTTTCTGGACAGATTTCACTTACCAAAATTAAATCAAGAACAGATAAGAAACTTAAATAAGCCTATAACCCCTTATGAAATAGAAGCAGTCATCAAAATCTCACAATCAAAAAAAAGCACAGAACCAGATGGCTTCAGTGTAGAATTCTACCAGAAATTCAAGGAACAGCTAACACCAATTATCCTCAAAGTATTCCACAATAGAAGCAGAAGGTTCATTGCCAAACTCTTTTTATGAGGCTTCAATAACCTTGATAACCAAGCCACACAAAGACACAACAAAAAGAGAGAATTGCAGACCAATATCCCTCAAGAACATTGATGCAAAAGGACTCAATTGAATATTGGCAAATAGAATCATAAAACACATCAGAGAAATCATCCATCATGATGAAGTAGGCTTCATCCCAGGGATGCAAGGATGGTTCAACATACAAAAATCTATCAATGTAATCCACCATATAAACAGACTAAGGTAAAAACAAAAAACAAAAAAACAAAAAAAACCACATGATCATCTCACTAGATGCCAAAAAAGTCTTTAACAAAATCCAACACCCCTTCATGATAAAAGTCTTGGAGAGATCAGGGATAACAGGAACATACATTGACATAACAAAAGCAATGTACAGCAAGCTGACAGCCTACATCAAATTAAATGGAGAGAAACTCAATGTAATCCCTCTAAAATCAGGCAACACTGCTCTCTCCATACCTTTGCAATATTGTCCTTGAAGTTCTAGCTAGAACAGTAAGACAACAAAAAGAGATCAAGGGGATACAAATTGGAAAGGAAGAAGTCAAACTTTCAATGTTTGTAGATGATATGATAGTCTACATAAATGACCTGAAAAATCTACCAAGGAACTCCTACAGCTGATAAACACCTTCAGCAAAGTGGCAGAATACAGGATTAACTCAAAAAAATTTTAGCCCTACTATATACCAATGACACTTTGGTGGAGAAAGAAATCAGAGAAACATCACCCTTTACAATAGCCACAAACAACAAAAATTATCTTGGGATTACAGTAACCAAAGAGTGAAATACCTACTCAAAGGAAGAACTTTGAGTCTTTAAAGAAAGAAATTAAAGAAGATACCAGAAAATGGAAAGATCTTCCATGCTCTTGGATAGGTAGGATCAACTTATTAAAAATGGCAATCTTTCAAAAAGCAAACTACAGATTCAATCCAATCCCTATAAAAATCTCAAAACAATTCTTCACAGACCTTGAAAGAACAATTATCAATTTTATATGGAAAAACAAAAGACCCAGAATAGCCAAAACAACCCTGTACAATAAAGGCACTTCTGTAGGCATCACTATCCCTGACTTCACTCTCTATTACAGAGCTATAGTCCTGAAAACTACTTGGTATTGGCACAAAAATAGACAAGCAGACCAACAGAATAGAGTTGAAAATTCCAATATTAAGCCAAAAATCTATGAACACTTGATTTTTGACAAAGAAGCTAAATTTATGTGATGGAATAAAGAAAGCATCTTCAACAAATGGTACTGGCATAACTGGATGTTGGAATGTAGAAGGCTGCAGAAAGATCCATGTCTATCGCCATGCACAAAATGTAAATCTAAATGGATCAAAGACCTCAACATCAATCCAGCCACAATGAACCTATTAGAAGACAAACTGGCAAATACCCTTTAATTAATTGTTACAGGAGACTGATTCCTAAACATTGCACCAAAAGCAGACACTGAGATCAACAGTTGATAAATGGGACCTCCTGAAACTGAGAAGCTTCTGTAAGGTTAAGGACAGAGTCAGTAAGATAAAACAGCAGCCCACAGACTGGGAAAACATATTCAACAACCCCACATCTGACAGAGGGCTGATCAGAATATACAAAGAACTCAAGAAGTGTATCTCCAAAACACCAAACAATCCTTTTGAAAAGTGGGGTACAGAACTAAACAGACAACTCTAAATAGAGGAATCTAAAATGGCTGAAAAGCACATAAGAAAGTGGTCAACATCCATAGCCATTAGGGAAATGCAAATCAAAACAACTTTGAGATACTATCTTACTCCTGTCAGAATGGATAAAATCAAAACACCAATGACAGTTTATGCTGGAGAGGATGTGGAAAAAGGGGAACACTCCTCCACTGGTGGTGGGAGTGCCAGCTTGTGCAGCCACTTTGGAAATCAGTATGGCATTTCCTCAGGAAAATGGGAATCAATCTACCACAAGATCCAGCAATTCTATTCTTAGGCATATACCCAAAAGAAGCATAATCATACAAGGACATCTGTTCAACTATGTTCATAGCAGCATTATTTGTAATAGCCCAGTGCGGCGTCCACCCTTGACCAGCAAGAACAACACCACACCGAGGAATCTTCTTCAACACAGTTTAATCGGGAACCTCTTTGCTTTACAGTGTATAATGGCGGCCGCCCCAGGTCGAGGGAGACGGGGCCTGATATAATCTACATCTACCAATCACCTAACCCTACGTGGTGCGCCAGGATTGGTTGTCTCCAAGCAGAATTAAGAGGATACATGACCTTTCCCAAATTAGGAGTTGTTTACCACAGAGAGTGCTCGCTGTTGGGCTGGCGGAGGGCGGAAACCAGCGCCATCTTTTGGGTGCGGTATTCTGCAGCTCCCTACAAGCCAGAACCTGGAATCAACTTAGATCCCCTCAAACAAAGAATAGATACAGAAAATGTGGTACATTCACATAATGGAATATTACTCAGCAGAAAAAAAATGGAAACTTGAAATTTACAGGCAAATGGATGGAACTAGAAGAAACCATTCTGAGCCAGGTAACCCAGTCTCAAAAGGAGGAAAATTCTATGCACTTGCTCATATATGGATTTTTCACATAGAGTAAAGGATTTCCAGCCTATAATCCACACCACCAGAGAAGCTAGGCAACAAGGAGGACTCTAAAAGTGACATACATGGTCCCCCAGAGAAGGGGAAATGGACAAGATTTCCTGAGCAAATTGGGAGCATGGGGGGAGGGAAGAGGTAACTAGGAGAATGAGAAGAGAAGAAGAGTAGGGGAGAGGAGGACATAAGGGAACAGGAAGGTTGTTTAGGGGAAGAATAGAGGAGATCAAAGTAAGAGATCCCATCAAAGAGGGAGCCAGTATAGATTTAAAGAGAAATCAGGCACTAGGGAAATGTCCAGAGATCTACAAAGATGACACCAACTAACCATATAAACAATAGTGAAGAGGCTACCTTAAATGCCCTCCCCTGATAATGAGATTGACATGTAACTTATATACCATCCCAGAGTCTTCATCTAGCAGCTGATGGAAGTAGAAACAGATACCCACAGCTAAAACCTGAACTGAAGTGGAATCCATTTGCAGAGAAGGAGGAGTGATGAGCAAAGTGGTCAAGACCATGCTGATGACACCCACAGAAACAGCTGGCCTGAACATGAAGGAGCTCTTGCACCCCAGACTGATCACTGGGAAACCAGTATGGATCTGATCCAGACCCCATAAATGTGGGTATCAGTGAGGAGGCCTCGGAAATATATGGGACCTCTTATAGTAGATCAGTACTTATCCCTAGCGTAGGATTGGACTTCAGGATCCCATTTCACATAGGCAGATACCCCCTCAGCCTGAAACATTGGGTAGGGCCTAGGCCCTATCCCAATGTCTATGACAGACTATTAAGACTCCCCCATGGAAAGTCTCTCTCTCCCTGGGTAGCAGAAATGGTATTGGATATGTAGGGTGTTAGTGCGGGACAGGGGAGGAGTAGAGGGAGAGTGAACTGGGATTGACATGTAAAACAATCTTGTTTCTAATTTAAATAAAAAATTAAAAAGAAAAATAATATACTTGGATAAGGCAACTATGTTGGTCAAATGTAATGTGGGTAGTTTCTAATATTTATCAGAGGAAATATCACAGAAAATTCTTTCTGTAGTTCTTACTAACTTCTCTTCTGAAATGATCTTTGTCATACACAAATAACATCATAAGTACTTAGCAAGTTGTATATGTGTATTTAGAAACACATATACTCCTGCTCCACATGCCTGCAACTACAATTGAAGATAAAGTGGCCATGAATCTGTGTATCTGTATTTTATTTTATTTATCCATTTATCTTTGAGTTTTCGAGACAGCATTTCTCTGTGTCAACCTGGTTGTCTTGAAGTCACCTTCTAGACCAGTTTGGCCTGGAACTTAGGAATCTGCTTACCTCTACTTTCCAAGGGCCATGATTAAAGTCATGCACCACTAAACTCTGCTTCCATGACCTTGAAAAGAAACAAAGAAGATTTGTGTTGAGGAAGGTTTGGAAGAAGTAAGGAAAGGGGGAAATGATGTAAATAAGAAAATTAATTTAAAATATTTGTACGAAAACTCAGTATGTTCTTTTATACATGTGCTTTCAAACATGTGCAGATCCACCTTCCCTGTTTTTTTCCTTTTGTAGAAGTTATTCTTGGGTACATTTTTATTAACTTTTTGTCAAATTTTATATCAACTATATAAATACTATTTGTCTTTTATTTACATCTGGCTAATTTCTATTAAATATTCGTAACCAAGACTTTAATCATGGTTTGTTCTTCTGCACTACTTTATTATAGATTAGTAGTCGTGTAATCAATACTCATAAAACAATTCTACTTTTACTAGAGAAGAAAAATTGTTAACATATATTTTGGTAATATTCTTAAACATACATGATCTATTGCATTATCTTATTTTTATGAATTTTAATTAAATATTTATGTTTATTAACACACACACTAATTAACATACACAAGTATATTTCTGGTTTTTTTCCAATACACTTTTCTAAATCCTGATGCACTATCCAGAGATTAATTCTCAGCCTTCCTAGTACCATTAAGCCATCCACTTACTTTGAAAGCACTTCAGTTGATTGTAGCTCTGTGAATTATTGACTTCTTTTTTGTATTGTTGATTGTCTACTTTATATTATTGATTATAAATTGCTTGTACAGAAACTCACTGAGCAATTGTGATGCCCAAGCACATGTTCAAATGTCTAAGTTCATGATTCAACCTAAGCCTCTATTAAATAAAGTGTGCTCTGGCTTCCTAAGAAGATAAAGGCTTCTAAATAATGAGCAGGAAGGACAGATATAAATTAGCCACAATTGTTTCCTTAAATTTTGAACTATAATTCAATAACATAGACAGCTACAGGTTCTCACAACAAGAAAATGGTGCGTTTAATATTTTCCATTCCTATCTCTATTTATAGGAATATAGGATTATAGAAATTTTCACATCAGTACCTGAGGCCGCAGCTATGAGAATATATCCAAGCCTCAAAAGTGACCTCTTGATCTTATTGTGTTTGTACCTAGAGTTAGAGTGGTTATGTAGTAAACTACCCAGGGAAGATTGTCCTGAGATAGTGCCATGTGGAGATCAAAAAGATGGGAGGAGACAACGAAATGAGATGTGAGGCTTTTTCTTCCAGAAAGTGGATCATGATTTCATTGGGTGTGAGCATACCTTGAAGATGGAGAAAGCAGAATTTTCAAGAGCATGTGGCTTGGTACAGAGATCTTTAGTACTTCGTTAAGAATGGCAATAACCTAGAACATCTGCTTCTGATCATATTTTTATTTTAAGTTTATGCATGAATGCCTACATGTATATCTGTATATCACACACTGCCTGGTGCCTTTGGAGGTCAGAAGAAGGCATCAAATTCCATAGAAATAGGGCTGCAAATTGTTGCCAGCCACAATATATTTACTAAGAACTGAACATGAGTTCTCTGTTAGACTATCAATTGCTCTTAACTACTGGGGTATCTAAACCATGCAACTTATACTTTTAAAATACGATCCCATTTTATATTGTAATGTTTTATTAAATTTTCTATTTGATGATTTTATTTGTATTGATATATACTCATAGAGCATGTGTTGTATGGGCAAAAATGTTGAGAGATGTTTCTACTAAGGCTTCAACAATTTTTGAACATTTAAACATAGACACATGGACTTTCTTTCTTGAGCTATTTCTCTAAAGAATGTTTATACAGCAAACAGTATTAATACTCTACCTCTCTCTAACACAAAGGGAAAACCTCTCATTGTGCATTATACACTGTTCAGTTTGCACTATCTCAATGTCCCTTTTACCTGATGTCCTGACTGAGTCCTGAAGGATCCATGGGTCCTTCCATCAATTTCCATTCAACTTAGACCAGTGCAGCAGAACTTTTTGAAAACTGTACACAATATGGCAAACATTTCTGTAATTAATAAATTATCATTTGTCTTTCTTTCAGGAGGTTCGTTTCTGCTGTTGACATCCATGAAACCAAAGCAGGCTTACTTATTAGCATGTAAGTGGTGTGAAATGTTAGCCTCTTCATTATTATTTACATTTAGCAGCTGTCCATAGAAATTATTTGGCAGACTTTTTATTAAGGAAGAAAAAGAAATTTTGCTTTCCCTCTTATCTGGCTTGTTTCAATCTTTTTCTGTTGGGAAAAAATTAAAATTTATAATTAGAAAAAAAATCTTGTTCAATGCTATTTGAAAAATAGAGGCTTTCAGGCATGCTTGGCCAGTAGTATGTAGGCTGCATGGTGTCAAGGATAGGCATAAAGATGGCCGAAGTCAAGTTGGGCCTTGGTGGTGCATGTCTGTAATCCCAATATTCCAGAGGCAAAGCCAGGTCAATCTCTGTGAATTCAAGGCCAGCCTGGTCTACAAAGCCACAGAGAGAAACCAAGTCTGGAAAAAAAACGGATGGCCTAAGTAAAAATTCATAAACTTACTTAAAGTTCAAGTTTGAAACTTGAACTCCTTAAATGACAATACTATATAACAATGTCAAAATGTTAGACACAAATGCTGGGTGGAGTCATACATGCGAGATTCTTTGTATTCCACAAGGGGCCCATATGAAAAATGTAAGATAGTCCCTTTTCTCATTGAAATCAGTGTAAATTCAACAATAACTTTTGTCTTAAATATAAAGAGAATTCTAGAAGTCAAATGTCACTCAAAATATTTATATCAAAAGCATTAGAGTGAAACTTTTCCTCATTATCTCTTTTGATGAAATCCCTTGGATATAAGAAGATTTAATTCTAATTTATGTCGTCTGTCTCAACATTATATATAATAAAACACTTTGCTTGCAAATACCTTGCAATCTGAAAATCATGTTACAGACTATATTGCAAAATTCATTTAGTGAATTTATTCTGTACTGGACACCATTAGATTCTTCTAGATGCATTTTAAAATGTGCTTCATCTTCAAGCATGTGATTATGTGAATACAAACTAGATACTTAAACATAGTGTATTACTTAATGTGAATTATTTGGAAATCTGAGTATCAAAGCTGGGTAAAATTATTTGGAGAATAGGAAAAGACACCTTATATTTTATTATAGAGATGACTTCATCATACAGGCATATTTAACTCAATGATGGTGCTAAAGATTTCATGTATTATTTTTCTTTATCTCTTTAAGGAAAATAAGGGGGGTTCAGTAAAAAACTAGAAGTTTTGCCATTCTGAGGTATAACCTTGATCTAATTGTTAACAAGATAGTTTTCTAGTGCCGTGATTCAGAAGATGATTTGGTTGACATTCAGTACATTTCCCTTTGCCTGTTTGAAAATAATATAATAGTATGTATCATTCCCTTTAAAACTCAATATAAAATATATAGTCAAATATTTATCTTGTAGACCATTATTTAGTTTTTAAATTGGTTATTGTATAGTTATCATAACACCAAATAAGATTTAGACCTGATTTTATTGTTTGGTATGGATAATTCTCCACTGTGTGTAAGAAGTGATACCCTATAAATACACTGAGTCAAAATTATATGTACTAAAATCAGTGAACATTAATCACATATCTAACCGTATTTATCGGCACAAGTATTTTCACAGACCTTCTATTCAAGTCTTCTTACTTGGTTTACATGTTTCTAGTGGCCCAGTCCATCCAATCTCATTCTACTTCTTCCTTCTGACAATTTTCCATAGATATACATTATTTTTAAATCCAATTTTGTAGTGAAATGAGTGAATAAAATTACTATGCTCAAGGAGTTAACCCAGGCTTAAAAGACAAACACTGCCTATTCACTCTTATTTGTAATCCTTTGATTCAAATATTGAGGTTTGCACATATAGCTTGGATTAGCCACCAAAGCCAGAATGGTAGAAAGATGTCACTGGAAGAGGGAGACTGACTACAGAGAAAAATAGTGGGGCACATTTTTTATGAAGGGGAAACAAGGGGAAAGAATGATACTTTGCTAGGGAGAGTGGTACCAGGGAGCAGAAAGGAGAAGAGATGCAAAACTAAGAATGTTTGAGCTGCCTAAAGATTTTAGGTCAGTAGTTCTCAATCTTTTGAGGGTGAAAAGACTCTTTCACAGGGATTGTATATCAGATATCCTGCATATTAGATATTTACAATACAATTCATTACAGTGGCATAATTACTGTTTTGAAGTTTAAATAAAAATAATTTATGGTTGGGGGTCATTACAACATGAGAAACTGTAATAAATGGCATAGAGTTAGGAAGGTTGATAACCACTGTTGTGGATTATTGACAGGACTCATGTTTGTCTGACAGAACATGAAAGTAGGAATCCATAAATTCAGTCAGAGGGCCTGGAGAATTTAACCTATTCCTGATTTTATAGTGTTGGAAGGTGCTATACAATCTGCCAAATGAGAGAAGTTATCAACAGGGGCATCCAAGTGTAAATCCTGAGAATCTCAATGACTAACCTGTCAAGATATCCCCAGGGGAGCAAGGGTGTTACCTTTCTTTAGGGTATAACCAATAGCTCTCTCAATGGAATTGAGATTCTCTCTGTAATAGAGATCTTAGGCCTATGTGTAAATGTCACCATGAGAGGGGCTGCAGTGGTCATATAGCAGAAGGTACTACCATTCCTATTTTTCTAAGTTATAGTTTTCACCTTCCCTATGATCACTTACACTTAACCCCATAAATAAGTGTAGCCCTCACCTCTCATCAAAGATTCATCTTTTCTGGCAAATGAACATAGTACAGAGATAGGCAACTGGTCAAAATTTAGAGAATAAGTTACTGTGTGGGACATGTTCCTCATTAGATCATCTCTTATGCAAACTATACATCTAAGACTGGGATCATCATCCAGACAGGGATGATATAGACAGGGACTCTTAACATGGTTGCCTACCAAATCCTATGAAGACCACAGTAGTCCACAAGATAACATGGATAGGAAAATTTTAACAGGGTCCACATCTGCAATGGGCTATTTATGATTGTTAAGACAAAGGGAAGGAATTTTGTTCAGTGACAAGGCCCTAATACTAAGTGGCCTGTCCTAAGATTGAAATGAGGTCCGATAAAAAATATAAATAACTTATCATAGTGAATTTCATTTCATAACCTTATTTAAAGAAGAAAACTCATTCTAACAGTATGTTATGCTATTTTGCTATGAAAATATCAAATATATGAAATTATCTCCAACCTGTCAAGGCTACTTCTATACAGGAATGAGTATAAGTTTCTGGAGAGATTAGGGAAAGCTCATCTTAGTAGTAGGCATGTTCAATATCTGTTACTCTTAGATTCATGAAGAATATGGTGAACTTTGGGTTTCTTTATGTCACGAGGGTTTGAAACAGAAGATGTGCAGTATGCAGAAGACACTTGAGAATGGTGTCTTCTTCTCAAGTCCATACAAACAAGAAGGTTGAACTTGATTTGCTTTTGCTTCTTTAATGATGACTGTCAATCTTCCTGGACATAGATTGAGCATGGAAACATACCTCTGAGGATATCTCTATGTGGGTGTTTCCAGAAAGACTCAAATGAAGAATGAACTACCATCTATGTGGACAGCACCATCTCCTAGGCTGAGTTCCAAGCCTGAATGAGCAGGTTGAAAGCAGAAGAGTGGCAATGTTTCTTTTTACTCTCTGACCTCTAACATGGGCACACATGGGAAGCCATTGAATTCTTTTTCCACTATGCCTTCCATGATCATGGATGATACACTGATAGCAGCCATAATAAATTTCTATTTCCTTCCATTATTTTTCTCTCACATTTTTGTCATAGGAAGGAGAAAACATACATTGGGGAGTATATTTGCAGTAGGATAAACACATCCTTGTGGTACTTAGGTCTTTGACCTAAATTTCCCTAGGTATGTAAAAGAGTTTGAAGCTACAGGATGGAGAAGGTGTAGAGAATTAGAACCAGAGCTTCATGAGGGCACTTTGGAGGGCATTTGAAAAGCCAGGAATCTGAGAGAAATTAAATCAATGGAGGCTTATGCAGTTTCAGAGGGCAACAGGACTCAAGCACAAACTGAATTAGGGGTCACTGGCAATAAATTCTTACACAGAACCTGGTTATGTTCCACCATGTCCTGAAAACTTGAATAAGGCTTAAATCAAAATGAATGGAATAGGGGCTAGAGAGATGGTTCAGAGGTTCGGAGCATCTGCTATTCTTGCGGAGGAAACACTATTCAGTCCCCTGTGCTCACATTGTGGCTCACAATCATCTTTATCTCCAGTTCCAGGAGATTCAATGCCTTCTTTTTACTCCAAAAGCACCCAGTACACATGTAGCATACACACAAACATTCAGGCACAACACAAATATACACACATAATAAAAATAAATATTTTAAAGTAATGCATGAATTTATTTTATGAAGAGAATTTCATGACAAGATAATATTCAGGTTGTGGTGCTAAGATAGAACAGTCATAAGAAAAAAATATTTTTTTCTTCACAACTAGCTATCTGATTAGTAGGACATATGGTAAGTTGCTTATTTTTTTCTGTTCATGATTCACTTTTAATGCAATGAAGAATAATTGATGTTTTAAAAAAAAGGACTATCTAAATCTCTAATCATTAACTCTCCCAGATATTGTTTAGATACACTTATTAAAATTAATTTTTAAGTTGATATTTTGTCAATTAGAAATTTGATTTTGCTTTTTTGTTTATAAATTGTACAAAACAATAGATTTAATTAGGATGTAATGGGTGTGGTTTAATGTACTTTGAACATATTGAATATTGCACAAGTATATTGCAGTAATCGATTTTCTCAGAATAATGCTATGACCTCCAATGTTTTTGTACTACTAAATATATATTAGACTAATTCGATTCAAAATGATTTATTGTTGTTTGTTTTCTTCCTTTTTTCTTTTAGAGGGGCACAACACCCACCTCCCAAATAATTCATACACAGGTTTATTCTTAGTTTTGAATGTCCAGCCTTAGCATAACAAGTTTCTAGACAGCATTTCTAACTTAAATTATCCTGTCTACCTTTTCCATCTGGGCTTTCATCTTTCTTACTTCTGTATCTTACCTTCCCTCTTAATTGTTGGCTGGATGAGTGGCTGTACCCTGATATCCTCCACTGCTTTTTCTCTCATTGCTCCTCCTCTTCATCCTTTTATTTTCTTCTATTTCTACTCTCTGTCTCCCAGCCCCACCTATTCTTGCTCCTGCCTTGATATTGGCCATTTAGCACTTTATTAGGACCACCAGCTGTTTTAGACAGGCACAGTAACACAGCTTCACAGAGTTAAACAAATGCAACATAAATAAGTCACCACAATGATTAGCTCCATAGCATGACTTAAGTAATAGAATGCTTGTACCATGGTAAGATTATTTTCCAGACTCCGAATCAGAAAATGTAAACAGAATAGCTGTAGGATCATGCATATAAGTATTAGAGTACTTGGATTACTACAACATTCTTACAAGTTTAGTGTTATATACTTATTTCCTTTTCTATAATTATCAGACAGAATTATTACAACTCTCATGAATTCAGCAAAGATATTTGAATCATGCAGAATAAATTATGGGAACCTTTTGGTGTTTACTGTTTTTAACAGTAGAACTACAGGGTGAGTTTTCTTATTTATTCTTTTGAGGCTCTTTTTAAATAAAATCTACCCAGTAGACATTCTATTAACCAATTGTCCTTTTGCAGAACCGAGGCATTAAATCTTCTTTCATACTATGAGATATACCATTTCTTTTATAACATAATTTTTGCTAAATTTTGTGGTGTGAGAATGAAGGCCAGTCCATGTATTCATGTGTTTACTTCTCATTAACCTAAATCTATTCATCGCTGGATTCAGTTTTTCCCACTGGTCAGAAATCCCTTGGTTTTTCTTATTTGATTTTACAAATATTTACATCTGCTCTCAATATTACCCTTCCTTTACTCTGTTTTAGCTCAGAAAATAGACATTTAGGTAGAATTTACTATATAACTTGATTGTTATTCAGTTCTTACATCCTGAACTGATTCTACTTGCCCTTTTTAACCTAACAGTAAAACAAAAATGACAATTAAAGAAGCACAAGAGAGCACTCCTAATACTAGTACCATTTCCAGTTTACTAAACACATTAACGAAAAACAGGCAAGGTATTTTTATTTTTCTTTCTTATTTTTTTGTTAGAAAAGTGGCATATATATATATATATATATATATATATATATATATATATATATTTGTACAATGACTCACTCTCATCAACCACTTTCCGACCAAACTTATGTCATGCTGCGTCACAGATGTCCCTCATCTTTACATCCATTTTTTTGCTTTTGACATCCTGAAGACTAACCATAGCCATCTGTGTGACCATTAGGTTTGAAGTATACTAGTGGGTTAAGTAGAGGGTACAAAAGTAAAAGCAGTTATTCTACCCTTTCCTAGAATCTATCAACAGGTGATATCTCAATAATAAAGGGTAGGGCCTTGTGAAATTGTTACAAACCGTGAAGGATTCTTGATTGTGGTATCATGTCTTGGCACAGTGTAGGTAACTGTACATGTTGACAACCAAGTTTCAGTATAGGCTGAAGGCCTTATTTCATTTTTTATGGTTTTTGATAATAATGAATGTTAATGTCCTCCAGCTTCCCAATCTACATCCTCTCATTTCTTCCTGCCCTGGACTCCTTCTCAAACTCTTGGCCACTTTTTCTATGATAAATATTTTTACAAATACATACATTCATACACTCCTCGTAATTATGTATATACTACCTAATTGAACCAATTTAGATTTTCTATTATTTGTGTCTGTTTAAGACCGACCACTTGGGTTTCAATAGCCCAGGGAGCTTGTCCTGGAAGAATAACTTCTTTTCCCGCACATCTATTTATTGTCTTTACATGCTTGTTAAAGGGTGTGTTCTTGTGATATTGCTGGAATCAGTGTTGGCATGCAGACTACTGACACTATATGAGCATATCATTACCATTTTACAAGTGCATAGTTTTAGGTTAAAAACATAATGGGTTCTGTCTGTGAAGTCATCTCATTGGGAGACATGAGTGATAAAGTACCAGGTGAGTGTCATTGCAGGAATTCAGTTATAACAAGCTGATTAATACTGAAAACTATGTGATTAAACTAAATGCCTGATCTTCACAAACCTGAAAGAAATTCATCACATAGATGTATCAATAGAAAGGAAACATTCTTTGTAGATTAATTGATGGGATTCTTAAGGATATTTGTATATTTAAGGTATATTTTAATGACATTTCTATCAAATGTTTTACATTCCTGGACTGATTAATGGATTTCTGTTCCAAATACAAACGTGTATTCTCTACATTTTGGGTAAAAATGTATCACAGAGGACTCATTGTAAATTATGGCCGTCTATTAAGGTTTCTTTAACTCTAGGAAGGTCTAAAGGGCCAATTTCCTCTGTAAGGGAGAGAAGGAAAAGCACTGGCTGTCCCTTGTACAGAGTTCTGTGAAGGCAGCTGCAGCCAGTTTTCTAGTGTGCATACAGGAAGCCCATGTCTATCTACTTTTACTGTGAAAACATTCAAAGTGCCTTTGATCAAGTAAGCTGGAGGGCTTTGCTACAGGTGGTGGGCACTACTAGTGTGCATCTGCACTTCTTGCCTGGCATCCATTTCTTAATGAGTTTTGTCTGTTTTATGGTTCAGTAATTAAACAAATTGATATAAGTAACTAAAAAATAGAAGCCAAGAAGCCCATTTCCACAGCTGGCATTCTGATACATCCAAAGTTTAATTGGTAAAATGCACAGTCAGGTGGGGGGGCAAATTATTTATTACTGTTTGCTTAACAATTACAAATGAGTAGGTAGGTAGAAGTGGCACATTGGGCACTATTAGCATTCTTTCATAATTGATTTTTTTCTACAAAATATCTGCTCTATTGTGGCTACATTCCTAGAGAACAAGTGAGAATAACCCATTCTTATGAGCAAAGATGAATCTTAAAACCATTATTACTTGTTGTCATAAAAGAGGTTTAAATCATAAGAGCTAGTCTGAATTCTTTCTCCAGAGAATCTCCAGTTCAAGAAAGACAGATTGGATTCCTGCCTCTGTCAAGTCCCTTGGTAGTACAGCATTTTCATAGACACAATTTCTCTTGAGTATGAATGAAAATCTTATGATATTTCTCTTTTATAACTAAAGGTGCTTAAAATTAATACCCAGGCACACCCAAGGGAAACACAACTACCATCCTTGCACAAAGAATCACAATGTCTTTCTTAATCTGATAACTATGTCAAGCACTTTAATGTTTCTGTTCTTAGTTTGACATCCTGTAATTTTATGGAAAAGTCATCATGTATTTTCACAAAAGTACAGTCAAGAGCTGCATAATGAAGTTTCAGTCAACTACACAAGGCATGTAAAACAGTCCAATAGATTATAAATAGATTCACTATCCTATCTATGAGAGATAACATAGTTATCACAGGAAAATCATAGGGCAATGCAATACTCATGTATTTGTAGGGAGGCTGATGTAAGTAAAGTTCAGTATGTATAATTATTAGCATTGGCTAATACTTGATAATATAGTAAATCAACCATGTATTGTTTTATGTTTTGAATATACTATTTATAATTATTTGCCTCTTTAGAATAGAAGACACAATTATAAGTCTGGTCAAGTATAGCCAATTGATATTTGACAAAGAAGTCAAAAGTACAATTTGGAGAAAACACAGCCTCTTCAACAAAACAGTATTGGATAAACTGAAATATCTGTAGAAGAATGGAAATTTGTCCTTATCTTTCAGTGTATATAAAATTCATTTCCAGCCAGGCAGTGCTGGTATACTCCTTTAATCCCAGCACTCAGGATGCAGAGACAGAAATATCTTTGTGAATTTGAACCCAGCCCGGTCTACTAAGTGAGTTCCAGGAAACCCTCCAAAGCTATAGAGAAACCCTATCTTGAAAAAGAAAAAGAAAAAAAAGCATTTCCAAATAGAAAAAACATATCAATGCTAGATATTAATTTCTGAAACTGCTATAAAGTAAAGTAGGGAGTATACATAGAAATAATAGATGTAGGTAAGTCACTCAGGAAATATGGACCACATGACAGTCAAAAGCTTTGATGCTGCAAAACTACATGGAAATTTCCAAGTGAAGAGCTAGCCTGTGCATTTGCAGAAATGTTTGCATATACATAAATATGCATATATACATATATGTTGGTATACATATATATTTGACAAAAATTAACATGTAGGATATAAAATAAATTAGAAAACTATATATCAGTAAAAGACAAAAAACGATTTTAAATCATATAATTGAGTATAGACAAACACTTTAAAAAGAGTTCAACATTAAAATTACTTTAATACTTCATCTTACTCTGCTGTAATGGTACTTGTCAAGAAAATAATTGGAAGCAATCCAATGGCTGTGTGTGTAAAGCTGCTTTCAATAAAGTGTGTCAATCTAATAAGTTCAGCACCCAGGACCCACCCATATTCTAAAAGGGATGAACAACCAACCACTGGTGGTCCTATGACCTCCCCATGTGTACTACAGTATGCAAGTATGTGGACACACACAAACAGATGTGGAGGGAGGGGAAAACTCTATGTATGCATGTAGAAGATTGAAAATAGACTCATACTTATTATCATTCACAAAATTAAATATATTAAAAGGAAAAAATAATGGGAGAGGTAGGAGGAAAGAAAGCAGGAAGATTGTCAATTATATTTTGATTAAATTTAATGAAGAGCACACAAGTCAGTTAAAGATGGCGTGGAGGGGAAGTCAGGAGGGCAAGTACTGAATTGTTTACAAAAAAGGTTAATTGCTTGCCAAAATCAAACCAGATGAGGTAAAGAATAGGGCACCTAGGCACATGATAGGGTGAACTTTAAAACCATTGGCTAGCTGTTTTCCCACTCTGCAGGTTTTGGTTTTTTCTTTGTTTGTTTGTTTGTTTTGCTTTAAAGGATGATTGCTATGGGGCAATAAATGAGTCCCTGCTTGACTGCACTCTCTGCTGCATCTGAAGGTCTCCAGGATCCTGGAATGCTGGGAAACAGGTAAGCGGGTGCACTTACCCTTTCTCAAACCTAGCTCAGCCTTCCATGGTTGGGCTAAGACCCTGCTTCTGGTGCGCAACATGGGTCCTGAAGGACGTATATCTCAGCTGAGGCTTAGCGGTCTCTCAGCATAAATGAGACCCTTAGTATGGGTAACTATTTTCAGTAAGAAGGGAGAAGGGGAGGGACTTGAGAAAGTTGAGGAGGGGGAATGGACCAAACTATCTGCCCCAGATAATTTCAGAGCCCTGCCTTACACTCTCAGAAGTGAGGAGATTGGGTTCCCCTGTACTGCCCTCAGGAAAAATCCCCTGGACCTGGACTCCTATGATTGACCAGGCAATGTCAGGTTGAGACCTGGGGGCCCAATTTATGTGGAGGCCTACCCAATCAAAGAGGGATGGGAAGATATAACTAGGGCTCCTCAAGTTTACCTGGTAAAGTTGGCCCCTGGGCCCAGCAGGCTGCTAGGCTGGTATTCTTTCAAGGCCAAGGATCTTAAAGAGCTCTTCAAGGCTGTGGCAGAAGATGGCCCTAATTCACCTTGGGCACAGACCCTGTTGCAGAACATCACCTACTGTGACAACTGTTTCCAACAGCAGCCTGAGTTCCACCACCATGTCAGGACCCTCAAATAATGTGCAGAGATTAATATTAGTTACAATTCTGCTGGCCAATGACTAGGATTTCTTATTTGCTAGCTCTGTCATAAGTATCAAACATTAATCTATATATTTTATAAAGATTTATCTTACCGAGGATGCCAGCCTAATGCGTCCTCTCTTCCCTGGGATCACATCGTTGAACTCCTGAGCTAAACTGGATGATGGGCCTACTGAGTGCCCCATACCTGGGGTGAGGCAGAAGCCCAGTGAGCCTTTGGCAGAGTTTATAGACCAGGTCCAACAGAGCATTCAGCGCAAGCTGCCACCCAGATACCTCAGAGAACAATTTATCAAACTGCTGGTAGAAAAAGATAAATGGGGGTCATAGAATGGCCTGTGAAGGATTAAAAGACAGTTCCCTGAGGAGATGGGTGGTAGCCTCCCAGCAACACCAATTCCAGTCTCTGGCCCTGGATTCATAGGCACAGATGACTGCCATAATGGAGGCCATCATGCAGGTCCTGGTAACCCAGGGTCAAGGGTCCTCAAGGCCACTGTGAAATGGGGCATGCTTTAGATGTGTGTAGAAGGGACATTTTAAAAGAGACTGTCCTCAACACCCTCCTGCTAACAAACCAGGAGAGGCTAAGCCCCTCCACCCCATGCCCTCGGTGCAGGAAAGGACACCATTCAAAGAAGCACAGTAGATCAAAATTTGACCTGGAGGGGAAGCTTTTAAACTAGAGGAGGGGAAGCTCCAGCACCAATAAAAAAGGGAAGAAGTCCCTCTAAAGGTAGGATTGAGAACTCATACCCCAACAACATAAGCCTACTGGATTGTTCCCTTGACTGAAGCACTTGTTCTAAAAATAACCATCTCTATAGGCCATAAGAAGTTTCACTGCTATATAGACACAGGGGCAGACAGGACAGTACCCTGAGAGGAAGAAGTACCTTCCACCTAAGAGCTTGCATCTGCGTCCCTGGTTTTGGTGGTGGGAGGTAACTCACAATCAAGAGAAAGAGTGACCTTAATTTGCTGGACCAACCTAGATCAGGAGCAAGATAGGATACACCCCTTAGTGGTCAAAGGTTTTATTGCCAATTTGCTAGGACAGGACATGGTGGGCCAAATGGATTCCACTGTGACCACAGATCATTGGGCCTTTTATGAGAATATCCTAGAAAAATAAAAAGCACAAAGGGTGGGAAAGAACTTAAAAGAGGGTCACAGAAAAGGATGTTTTTCAACCTCCCCAACTACAGGGAGAGCCTTAGAGGCCTATCTATGTGTACCCTCAATCATAAGGGCAACTGACCCCTGAGTGCTGCCTATCAGATGGGCAATGGGAAAACCCATACAGGGTGGAGCAGTAGCTTCTGACTAAACCTAAGTTGCTAGAAATCCATCAACTAGTGGATGAACAATTAAAGCTTGAACATATCTGCCCTTCTATGAGCCCATGGACCACCCTGGTATTTGTAATTCAAAAGGCATCTGGGGCTTGGCTCATGATCCAGTATTTGTGCAAGATAAATGAGAGGATGGAACTTGTTGGCACCCCTTTAAGGGTCATGCCCTGGACCCCTGCTATTCCCACAGAATATACATGGTATATTTATGGTAATTTATATTAAGTATTGCTTGTTCTATATACTGCTACATCCAGAGGATTGTGATAAATTTGCCTTCTCTGTTCCTTCAATTAATTATTCCAAACTTGATCAATGTTTTGAATGGGTAATGATACCACAAGGAATGTCTAATAGCCTAGCTTTCTGTCAACAGTATCTTGCTACTCTGTTAAGGCCTATACTAAAGTCAAAGGATTCGATTATATATGTTTGTATGGATGATTTAATTTTGGGATATCGATCAAGCACATCTGGAGGGCTCTGTGGCCCAGGTGCTCCAATTTCTTACAAAAGGGAGCTTTACTGTGGCCCCAGAAAAGGTCCAAAAGGTGCCCCCCTTTTGTTGTGCCTACTTGGGTTGTGCCTCACACTGACATAGGCTAGCCCACTTAAGCCTGTTCCAGAGAAGCCTGAATCTATGACCCTCACCCAGCTTCAGCACTTATTGGGGGATTAATTGGCTGAGACCCTGGGTGTGAATCCTTACAGAAGACCTGGTGCCTCTGTACATCCTGCTAAAGGACAAGGTGCCTTATGATAATATAACCATTACAAAGGAGCATGTGGAGATGCTCTTTGTCTTTCAGAAGGCCTTGGTCAAAAGCTTTCTAAGGAGGTATTCTGTGAGTAGGTCCTTGTCCCTCTGGCTATTATCTGGAGCCTCCCTGATTACAGTGGTTCTAACAAAGGAGGGGGAGCTGTTGGAATGGATCCATATGTCTTTGGGAGGAACACCCCAGAGCCTACTCTCAGGAAGATCAGCTCATTGATGCCAACATAAAGGGCAGGACCCAAGCTCGGTGACATTATGGGTTAGACCCCCATACCATTGTCTTCCCCTTTTTTGTGATAGATGTAAAACAGCTTGCTTGGTCTAACTCCAACCTTGCTCTTGTCCTAGAGGGGTTTTTGGGGAGTGTTGATTTTCACTATGGGCCATTCAAGTGGGCACCTCTTTTACAGAGACTCCGCCTTAAAACGCCCTCCTTGTTTCCCTCTGAGCCCATCCCCAAAGCCATTTGCATGTACACTGAGGGGACCAAGCAAGCTCTGCCTATGTTGCCTTTAGGGGATACCAAGTGACACCAAGCCACCAAAGATTTCAACCCTGACAGGGTTCTATCCAATATAAGGAAATGCTGGCTGTGGCAGGACATCTATGAGCCCTGCATTTTTTTCAGACAGTCTCTATGTGTTTAACTTACTTCCCATATCCCACAAGTACACATCTTGTTAAATAATAATCCTATATCCCCCATCATGGTGGCTCTTAAGGCCCTTTTAGAGGGTCAAGAGGCACCAATCTACATTCAACATCTTCAGGGGCACTCCAGACTCCCATGATTCCTGACTAAGATCAATGAATGGGCAGATAGACTGGTGACAGCCCCAGAGTTACTAACACTACAGGAAACAACCCAATTGCATGATATGACCCATGTCAATTGGAGAAGACTACATAATAGATTCCCAATTATTATTATGCAAATCATGTCAACCATATGTAAAGGTTCCCCCTCTACAGCTGCCAAGAGTTAATCCTAGAGGCCTACTGCCCAGTACACTCAGGCAAACTGATGTTACTTTTTTTCCAGCATTTCGCAAACCAAAGTTTGTTTTTGTCTCCATTGACACTTATTCAGGGGTCTATTGTGCCACTGCACATAAGGGGAAAAAGAGCAACCATGCCCAAGCCCACTTCCTCTCTTGCTTCAAAACCCTAGGATTATCCACACAGTTTAAGATAGCTAATGGCCCTTGCTTTGCCAGTAAAGAAATCATCAGTGTCTTTTTTTTTTTCTTTTGGTTTTTTGAGACAGGGTTTCTCTGTGTAGCTTTGGACCTATCCTGGCACTTGCTCTGGAGACCAGGTTGGCCTCGAACTCACAGAGATCTGCCTTCCTCTGCCTCCTGAGTGCTGGGATTAAAGGTGTGTGTCACCAATGCCCAGCACCATCAGTGCCTTATAGAACAACTTTTAAAACAAATGGGGGAATCAGCCCCCATTTACATATAGGAATGTCTTTATCTACTATTAATATTTTGAATTTTTCTAAGGGAGCAACAAAATCTAAGTACCAGAAACATTGGAGCCACATGAATCCCAAACCCCAAGTTAAGGTAAAATGGAAAGACCCTAATATCCCAATGGAGCGACCCAGACCCCTTAATTACAATGGGAAGAGGATTTGGATGTGTCTTCCCCATAGGGAAGGAAGCACCCGTCTGGCTTCCAGCCAGAAACCTATAATTCCTGCCTTTTCCCACAATGACCAAGAACAGGTTGGCCAACAAGGAAAGGAAGCAACAATGGCAGTAAAACCTTGTCTTCCAAAATAAGAGGGTGTCAGGAGTTGACTATTGTGCTATTAGAAAGTGTCTTGGGGACCAAACCTCTGGTTCCAGTAACCTGGAACTCCAGGCTACAATTTCAGATACTAGCTGATTTTTTGTTGAATGGCATAGCTGCTGTGGAGAATGTCCCCTAGTTTGCATCTCTAGAGAACTAAGCATTTGAATAGGCCTGCGGCAGGGTGGCAGGCTAGGTGTACTGGGACAAGTGAGGACAGAGTTAGGAGGCAGATAGGGTTCAGGAAGATGGATGAGAAGCATTCTCAGAGTCAGGGAAGTACAGTTAGGAAACAGCCAGGAAGATGCTGAATAAAGAAGAGACTCCGGTTTTGCAGCATGGCACTGAGAGCTCTCTAAAGATGACAAGATGCCTATGTCTGGTGTTTATCGCCATTGGGTCACTAGGAATTCCCAAGTCCATGCTCCCCCACTTGGGCTGGACATTGTGGCTTCTGTGGTTTGGGGCTGAACATGCCAGGCCACGACAAGATGGACACCTGCCACACATGTCAGACTCCCAATCCCAAGGCTGGCCACATGTTCCCAATAGGGCAGCCTTATCGGACATTGGCTTTTCTGTATGCCTGGGAGCAATAGAACAGCAGTGGACATATCCAAATGTGATGGGACAGACACCTTCTATGTGTACAATGAGAGTGTGAGAAAATGGGGATGGACTCCTGGATAAGGCAGAGGGGGCCCATTATGGTTGGAGGATGAACCATCCCAAGCTCACCTGGAATCCTCTGTATGGGAAATGTATGTCATATTGTTGTAACCCCCTTAAGATTATCCTTAATGAAGAGGGAAAGGGAACTGGGAGATTGGGATGATGTGGGGCCTCTGACTATGTATCAAAAGGGTGAGACCAAGGGTAACTCTTTATCATTAGAAGAATGGTACAGCCAACAAAAGGCCCCCAGCTAATTGGGCCATTAAGGACCATGATCTCTACCTTGTTGGGTCACTTTATAATAATAGCCTTAATTTGTGTCTTTGGGCCTTGACTTTCCAATAGACTTGTCAGACTAATCAGAACAAAGACTCTAGAGATCCAACTGATGACCTGTCCTGTACATGAGGCTCATCCCTAAAGGTATGAACCTTGACAAAAGGTGCTATAAGAGGTGAACCTCTGTGCAGGTGCCAAGAAGCCCATACGTTGAAATGAGGTGGGCCATGGTTTAAAACAAAAAGGGGGAGTCTGAGGGACACATGAGCCAGTTAAAGATGGCACTGAGGGGAAGTTAGGAGGGCGAGTTCCGAGATGTTTACAAAAAAAGGATGATTGGTTGCCAAATTTGAACCAGATGAGGTCACAGCATGAATGGCTGATGTTCACTAGGTAAAGCATAGAGAGCCTAGGCCTATGATAGGTTAAACTTGAAAACCATTAGCTGGCTGTTTTCCCATTCTGTAGTTATCACTTTTATATTTTTATTTTTATTTTTGCTTTAAAAGATGCTTGCTCTGGGACAATAAATGAGTTCCTGCTTGGCTAGACTCCCTGCTGCATCTGATTGTTTCTGGAATCCTGGAATGCTGGGGAATAGGCAAGCTGTGCACTTACCCTCCCTTGGACCCAGCTCACCCTTCCATGGTTGGGCTAAGACCCTGCAACTTAATATATGCTTTCTAATGAAATGGAGAGTGAATATGGGGAAGAGGTGAGGTGGAAGGGAGCTGGGAGGAGTGGAGGGAGGGGAACCCAGGATGTGTTAAATGAGAGAAGAATTTACTTTTAATAAAAATAAAAATTAAAAGAAAAAAAAACAAATGACTATAAATGATGGTAAAGGTGTAGGAAATGGCCCACATTCAATGTTGGCAATAGTGTAAACTGGTTGAGCTACTATGGACATCAGTGTGGAACTTCCAGTGAAAACATGAAACATAGAGCTTTGCTGTAACCCAGCTTCTCATGGGCATATACCCACCAACATCCATAACCGACAAAAGATAGTTGCATTTCCATGTTCATTACAGCTCTAGTCACAATGTTAATAAAGGTGAATGACATCCATGTTCATTATCTGATGAATGGCTTATGAAAATAGGATATGCATCCATAAAGGAGATATATGTAGTGGTAATGAATAATGAAATTATGAGATTTATAGGAATATGGATGGATCTGGAAAGCATTGTATGAGGAAACCAAGGTACATAAAAACAAATGTCACAGGTTTATCCTTACATGTAGATCCTAGTTACAAATGTAGTCATATAATTGAAATGTTGATAAAAATGTTGATAAAATGCCAGAAAGACAGAAAGAACCATTGGAGAAAGTGTAAGCTTCTTCGATGAATAATGTTCCTCCCAGAAACTATGCATAACTAAATTAAAATTCTAGGGCTATGTGTAGGATACTATCCTTTGAGTTGTTGTTCAAGGAAGCTCTCAATTTTCCCCAAATAATTCAAATGATTGTCATTGCTCTATTTTTGCCACCAGAATTTATGGAAATATTATGTTTCTGGAGATCCCATATTCTTTGGTTCTAAGACATACAAAAATCAGGCAGGGATTTGATGGGGGAGGTACTTCTGTGTATATGTTTGTATGATAGGTTGATAAATAAAGCACTGTCAGCCAATAAGGAAGCAAGTTAGGTGGGACTAGGAGAGAAGGAGGATTCTGGGAAATGTAGTAAAGAGGTGGTCACCATATGATTCCAGGGAAGAGAGGACAAATAAGGCCAGCATCCTCGGTAAGATAAGTCCTTATAAAAATATATAGATTAGACATTATGGTTGACAATTAAAACTGAGCTAGCAAATAAGAAATGCTAGTCATTGGACAGTATCATAGTAAATAATATAAGACTCTGTGTGTTATTTGTGGGCCCTAACATGGTGGTGGAACTCAGACAGCTGTCAGAAAGAGTTATCATTACAGGGATTGAGCTGGAAGTTTCTTTCTTACTGGTTCACTTTCATAGTTCCAGGAATTATTATGCAGCCTGTGGGAGAAAAACAGCATCACCAGTCCCATGCAACTGTAAACCGTTTATACTACCAGCAACCTGTTATTGGCCAAAGTGCTAAGAATTAGTGAGTGTGAAGTACCCCTACCTAATATCACTTCTCCAAGGCTTGGGCAAAGCTGTGAAAGAGGTATTGGAAATAATCTAAAAGTCACATGGTATGGAGATATGCAGCACAAATATTCCTCTAGTCATAACTCAGTTATCACATCTATCAATTCACTGCAGCAGTGGCTTTCTGTGCAAGGCCTGCATACTATCACACCTATTATTATTTCATTACAGATGCGGATTCGACCCATGATTGGCAAAGTATGATTGTTGACAGAGAGAATGCCATTTTTGCTTAGTAGTATACTTTTATGCAACATGTTCTTGTAGCCAACAAGGAACTAGGTAAACTATATAAAGACAAGTGTGCACTAAGCTATGCCATTTAGGTTTGTATTTATAGCATGATGAAATGGCCTAACAATACATTTCTCAGTATATATTCTTGTCTTCAGATCATCATTTGACTCACATTGGAAAATAACAAGATATGCTAATGCCAGATTAAGGTATAAGTGAAAAAACTGTATGTATCTAAACACATAATGTGATGATTTGAGTAGGTATAAATTGTAAACTAATTGCCACTATCATTTTTTTAGGTCTTTGTCCCCTATTAAGAATTGATTTAGCTGGGCGTTGGTGGTGCATGCCTTTAATCCTAGCACAAGGGAGGCAGAGGCAGGCGGATCTCTCTGAGTTCGAGGCTAGCCTGGTCCCCAGAGCGAGTGCCAGGATAGGCTCCAAAGCTACACAGAGAAACCCTGTCTTGGAAAAAAAAAAAAAGAAGTGATTTATTTTTCTTTTTTTTGCAATTTTTTATTAGTTCAAATTAGGAACAAGCTTGCTTTCCATGTCAATCCCTCCTCCCTCTCGCTCCCCTGCCCCAACCCTCTGCCCCATCCTCCCACCTGCCCCTCACCCCACCCCTTCCACTCCCCAGGCTGGGTAGGGCCCTCAAAGGGGGCTCCCCAAATCCATCATATCATCCTGGCCCGGGCCTAGGCCCTCCCGACACAATCATATTTGCAAATATCCACAAGCTCACATAGTATCCATCTCCCTTTCATTCTTTTGCTCTCTTATTTAAGATATATTCTCCTAGGAAATTTCAATTATGCAAGTGGATTATCAATTATGATCAGCTTACTAAATTCTACAGTTATTTATCTTTCAGTATCAACATAAATAAGTGTCATTTCTTTCTTTATTATGATGAGTAGAATATTTTCAGTGACAGTTTAGGATATTTTATTTTATGTTATTATTATTTTTCACAACTACTTAAAGTAACATTAATTTGTAAAAGGATAAAAGGCATAATAGTAAAATATATAAGATCAGTGAAGATTGTATACTTGTATATTTGGTCATTTTTTTGTAAAATAAAGACAGAATTTTTAATTGTGTAGTGAACTAAAAGACTACAGCTTTGCAATCTGATATTTATGTGTGATATTAAACAGTATTTTTAAGGGATAAGAAATGAGCTGAATTACAAACTTTTTCTAAATATTGTGGGTAAGCCTTTTACATGTTCATTACAAGTTTAACAAATATTTCTAAATGAAACTGATGCAATTATATTCCACATAAACCTCTTTATTGATTATAAAAGAATGCACTGCTATAAATGTTTAGAAGTTAAATAAAGGATATGGAAATTTGACTCAGCAGTTAAGTTCACTGAATTCTCTGCCATGGTTTTGATTCCCAGCACCCACAAATTGGCTAACAACTATCCTAGTCTCCAGTTTCAAGACATCCAATGTCCTTTCTGGCCTTCTGTGAGCACTGCACACAAGTAGTGCACTGATATGCATGCAGCCAAAACCCTCATATACATCAGTGTAAATAAATCTCAAAAGGAAATTAAATTATTTTAGTGTGATAATTTTTATTAATTACTGGAGAATTTTCTACTACTGTATTTTCATCACACTCACCTCATATTGTACCTCCATTTGCCCAATCAACCTCTCCCTTCTCTTTTTTCCAATTTTCTCTGATTATTAATATTCCACATATACATAGATATAAAAGTAAGTGCAACGTGCTGATTCCACTTAGCATTGCTCATATATATGTTTTTGGAGCAGACCACTTCGTATTGGGTAATGAAATGGGTGGCTCATGCCTGGGGAATACTGATACTCGCTCTGTCTGCTTAATTCATTGCTTGTAGCTCTTAATCTAGGGGTGGAAAATTGTGAGCTTTTCCCTATTTATATTGGTATGTTAACTGGTGTTGTTATTGCATTGTTCAAGTGTTTTGCTTTGTTTGAAACTATATTGTTGATCTTTCATGGGAACAGTTTCTGTGTCAGTATAGAAGACACAATTTCTCAACAGACCCCTTGGCCCTATGATTCATATAATCTTTTTGCTTCTATTCACTGATATTCTGTGAACTTTAGGTAGAAAGATTGTGCTGTATCATTTCAGGCTGTTCATTTCATAGCCCATCATTCTCTGCATTTTAACCAAGTTGACGTTCTGTAATGGTCTCTATCTACTTAATAAAGAAGCTGTATTGATGAGGGGTGATAAATAAAGTTATCTTCAAATTCTATGTTAATAATCGTATAGAATACTTTTGTTGAAAAAGCAGATCTTCAAATAAACTTGTTCATATAGCATTTGAAAGATTAACATTAAACATATTATTAATAAACCTCCTTAAACCTTGCAAATTCATATTATGTGTTAAATGTGTTGTCTCACTATCTTATCAGTAGACATATTTATATATATTTTATACTCAGTAGTAAAGTGGAAATTTTTCTGTCATGGTCTTGGAATAAACATATAAAAATATGGCATTCCCCTTCATAACATAGCAAAACAATACAGACTGAAATAATAAAAGTGTTTTCCCATTTCTTACAATGAAATGCCACTAAATAGAAAAACCCTACACTCTGCAGGAAAAAATAAACACAACTATACTCCTTTGTATTTTCATCCAAAGAAACTGTCAGATGGGTGTTGATGACACAGGCATTTTCAAGAACAAAATTTAAATATGTGGCACATTTAAGGATATCACAAACATTTCAAGAGGAAACCTTATCTTCTGTGGAAAAGTTTCTGTATCAGGTTGCAGATTTATTGCTCATCCTCCACAAGCTTAAGACCAATTCAATTTGTCAAAGCTCTGTATCATTGCCATTTCCCACATAGTCCTGTGTATTAAGTCAAGGCCAACAATCTAACAAACCTTGGAAGCAAAACAAACTGCAAAGAACTGTTCAAAAAGCCCGGCTACAAAGCAATATAAATCATTTCTATGCTCTAATCTGTTTGTTTTCCCTATATATGTGTGAAAGAATAATTACAAGAACTTTTACAATTATGAGTTTGTATATTATGTAGTAAGGGTATTCAAAACAACAGATTGTATTTGTGTTTGTTGAGTTTTACATTTAAATCTAGAAAATAATATATAAATAAAAACAATTGAAGCATTAGTTGAAGGATCTGCTTACTTACACTTTTAAATTCCCAGATAAAGCATAATTCTAGTATCTTCTTAAAAACAAAAGCAACACTCCATAGTACATATGGAAAAATAAAGAGGTCTGCAACACCAGTGAAATATGAACTTCAGTTCTTCTTACTCCAGGAAAGAGGGATTTGCAGGATTATGGGAGCAGGAAAATGGCATGGGGTGCTATGAAATAATGTCTTCTGGGTAGAGCTTGTCCCCTGAAATCATCAACACACAACAGCTGTGACCACCTGAAATAAAATAAAAAAAGAAGATAATGAAGGATATAAACATTAGAAGGAACGAGAGAAAGAAGAGAGAGAGGCAAGGAGGAATCCGGTGTTTGGAAGGTGACTAGTTACTGAATTGAAAGAGGTCAGAGGAAGGGGAGGGAAGATTGTAACTGGTGAATGTGTTCACAATTCAATGTATACAAATATAAAGTTCTCAAAAATAAAAACTAAAATGAACATCTCAGTCTGAAGAGATAGATAAGTTGCTAATGTTATAAGTAGAAAGTTGCCTTATAAGTAGAAAGACTGAATTTCAATGTCTAACAACTACATTAGACATGGTGGTATCCATATCCAAGCTTGCAATCCAAGTGTTTGGGAAGCAGGAACAAGAGGATCTCTGGAATTCAACAACTAATGTATTGTAAAGTGTGAGCACCAAGTCCCGGTGAGAGGGCCCAACTCAAAGACAGGGTGGATTGTCCTGAGCAATAGCATCTGAGGTTGACCTCTGGTCTTCAGATGCATATGTATAAACATGCATGTACATACATGGGCAAAAATATAAACACATACATTTATGTGCACACACCATCACACAATATATACACATATATAACACACTATAAACACCTTTTCAACTAAGAAGTTTTGGCAATGGAAGAATTAAATGAAAGATCTACATTCATGTATTTGAAGCATTACATTGTGGCATTGCACACACTAAAAGGAAAATACAATTATTCATTTGTTTTTATTAGCAAGAATAAATTAATTATAAAAATTGTGGATTTTCAATCTCTCAGTGTAATTATATGCACATAAATCACCTTTATCTCTTAAGCTATGACAGATAACAAGTTCTGTACACTTGGCAGCCAGTGACCATTATGGAAATGTCTCTTCAATTTATTTTTCCTCTTAACTCTTCTTAACTCTCCCCTTCTCTTTGTTTATCTCCTTTCACTGTTTCCATCCCCATTCACCTGGAAAATGCATATGATGCTAGCTTGAGCTGACATAACAATGAGTACATCAAGCAAGAGAAATTTACTTCTCTTCATATGTGGAATTTGAAAGTTTGAGACATGAATACCACTTTGTGATCTCCTGAGGACTAATTCTAAGTCTGACAGAGAGCTACTATAGCAGTCTTCTCACTGTGTCCTTACAGGGTAGGAAGAGAACAAAATCTGGTCTTTCTGGTCCTATCACACCAGCTCTGTCTGACCAAGGTTTTTTACCTATGAATTAATTTATGATTAATAATGTCCTTATTAAAGACCATGTGTCAAACACTTATATGGAAACATAGTTTTATTGTTCAATTAATCAACACTAATTCTTTTATGAATCACACCCACTCTGTCACTCTACCACATATTGGTATTCTCTTTCAATTCTATAATATGCCATATGCTATGCAATACTTTATCATTAATTCATTCTTATTTGGTTAGCAGGCTGCATGTTACCTCATTAGGTATTTCATTCACACTACCCACAATTTGAGATCATATACATTAATAATATCTAAAGTGTCATTTTGATATCTCCATGGACAGATCATAGAAGGCCTTGTAGTTCCTTTTCAAATCACTTAAAGTTGTCACTGGGCACTGGCTCTAGGTTATTACCCATAGTCAGAGACCCTCAGGAAAGTAGGGAGATCTCAAAGCAGGAGCTTTACCTGACAGCTTTTATTAGCTTCCAATTGCTGATACAGCAATTTATCATAGGCATAGGGGCCCTAATTAGCAAATAATATGTGTACTTTTGTACTGAGTATCAGAAATAAAAAATGTGATCTGAGTAACAGGTCATGTTGATGAACTCCATTTTCTTCTCAAAATTAGAGAGTCAAATCCATTATTTTGAAGTTTTCAGTCCCTAGGAGGCTTCCTGTATTCTTGATTGATATTTTTGACTGATACCTTCATGAAATGATAACGGTACTTTGGTTTATGTTACCATGTGCCTTCTTTAAAGCAGATAACTTTAGACAACTTTAAAGCAGTCATTTACTTCCACCATTTCAATTTTGTAAATTCTCAAATGAAAAGGTCGCAAATAGATTTTGTGTTGTACTGGTTTCATTAACCATGATATTTAACTATATCTGTGTATGTAAATTCTAGGTTGTTAGGATGTTTATTGCCATGCTGGACAAATACACACACACAAACACAAACACACACACACACACACACACACACACACACACACACCACAGAGAGAGAGAGAGAGAGAGAGAGAGAGAGAGAGAGAGAGAGAGAGAGAGCATCTATAGTTGTGGGCAATCACTTAAATTTTAATTTAGAGAGACCTTAATTTACTCAAGCATAAATTAACACCCTTTCAAAACTATAAATTTTCATGTTAAATCCAAGAGTTCACTATCTTTCCAGAAAGATAATGATTAACTTACACTGTCTGTCCCAACTCATTTTCTCATCTTATTGTATAAAACAGTGATCAGGATGAAGTAAAAAACAAAACCACCAGCTGGATCTCTGGAAGTTCTATTTCCAGAGAGCTCAGTAAGGTACAGATATATTTGAGATTACTCCCAATTTTATCAACATGCTCAGCTTCTGAGTGTGAGATATTCTGAAAAGTGCCTTAGCAGTCACAAAGAGTATGAATAGACATTTCTTTAACAAATTACCCAACATACTTCCTCATACTGAAATAATACACATGTTAATGCCTCAAAATAAAAATATATTTTGCAACTTTCTCTCACTTTAAAGAGCACAGACACATTTATTTTTGAAATTACAGTGCAAGTCATTGAATTTTCAATTGTCATTTATACATGAGTCAGCATAGGTTATCTATAATATGTCTTGTATAAATAGATTGACCATATCTGCCAATATAAAACTAATTTAAAGCAGTTTCCATGCTACTTTGTCAGAGTAGACCTATGAAAACATTAATAAAAAGAATGGAGGCACTGACAATAATTTTACAATATAGAAAATGTATTAATCATATCATAAGAATAAACAAATAATGTAACATTCAATATATTCCAGTATGACTTTTATGTCTAAGAGTCTAACAATAACTTAATATATCTTCTTATTATATCTGCAAAACAATTAAGATAATATTGATATGGGAATTATGAAAACAGTATATGAAGTTTTCTATATCTACCAAACACATTGGAAGAACTACTTGTATATTTGAAACAAAACATAGCTAACATTTAAGAAATAGTATTTCAAAAATTTCTTAAAATTTAAGAATATCTCCCCCAATTAATTTCCCTAAAACATTACAAGTTCATATCTGAAGGGAAATCAACTCTAAATATTGCTAGAAATAATAGTCCTTACAGATTTATAAATGAATTAAGCCTTTGATTTCTAGGACTCTAAACTTTGCTAGGTTCCTTTCATAAGATGTTAAAAAGGAGAAATACTACAATAAATGTGTGTGAGTTGAGTAGCAAGTCAAATCTGTCCTGCTATACTTTCACGTAGTAGTCTACCCTGAATAGAAGCATTTTGTCATGGAGAGAGGCTCTTTATGATGCAGGATGTAAATATAGTTTATAGATCTCAGGAAGTGAAGAACTCATAAGACTCAGGAAGTTCCTGAAACTTAAAAATAAAAGACTTAGTGTTAAAAAACATAAGTGATAAAATGACTGTTAATGACAACCGGCTATACTCATAGATTAGTGCTTTATTTGGTCATCATCAAAGAAACTTCCTTCTGTAGCAGATGGGAACAAACACAGAGAACCACAGACAGACATGCAGAGAAAGAGACCTGGGAACAAACACTTCTAAATAGAATTCTCCATCAAATTTATCCTCTGTGATCTCATTGAACCCCATCTAACCAGAGGCAGAAAGTGTGTAAGAGCCATAGAATATGGAGGATGCTAGGTATACTAGGACCTTCAAACCAACTGAATAAAGTGCATATAAACTCACATAGATTGAAGCAGCAAGTAAAGGACCTACACAGGTCTTCAGCAGGTCCTCTGCATATGTATTATAGCTTTCATTTGAGTAATCGTATGGGATTCCTGTGGGTATGAATGAGTGGATCTCAGATTCTTGTGCTTTCTTGTGGGGCTTTTCTCCTTCTTTTGGTTTGCCTTGCCCAAATTCAATGTGACAGTTTTGTTCTATCTTATCATATTTTATTTGGTTGTGCTTTGTTGTTATCTCTTAGAAGCCATTCTTTTCTAATGAAATTCAGAATTCCAGGCGTGAGGATTGGTGAGTAGGAACTGGGAGAAGATGGAGTGGAAACTATAATCAGGATATGTTGTATGAGATAGAAAAATCTTCCAATAAAGGGCAAAAGTAAAATTTAAATGAAAATAATAAGATTCACAAGACCCCTCTTCAAGATTGTGAAAATACTAACAATTACTAGGGAGAAAAGACTTTCTGAACTACTGAGCCATGGGTATTTAATGCAGCAAGCTCCAAGGCTGAAGCCTCTTGTGTTATTGTTTAACTTTGAACTTTTTTATTAATGAGTCAGTGTATTAACCCAGCATCCTTTGTTCTACTGCTTCTTTTTTGGTAGCTACCACCTGTCCGGCAAGCCTGTCCAGATCTCTCTGTTGCTGAGGTGTTAGCTTGCGGCACCCATCTTGCTTCTTTTCTACCATTTTCAGCCCCTCCAGGGCTTGGTGGACACTGTGGGCTACACTCTTGGAGCCCCTGCTGAAGTGGCTGGTTCTGACACCATTTCTTTGCCATCCTCTATAGATATTGGTCATGGAGCCAACGGTACAGGTGCCGTGCTGTGGAAGCAGCTCATGTGTAGTACCAGTTCTCATCATAGGGGGCAAGCTCTTTATGTTTGGCCAGTTTGACTGTGTCCACCCATTGGGGGACTTTCAGCTTCGGGGACTTTTTGAGGAAGGCTACCAAAGCCCTGAAGTACTCCTGCTGGTTAGTGTCTTTTACAGTAACTCCAGGCACCATGTGGCCTCCACGGTGCTAGCCAGGGAAAAAGGCTCAACTTTGAGCTTTATACTGGGCAGTTGCTTTCTGTGAATTTCTCATGACCTGGTAAATAAATCATCTATATTCTTTGTGGATTTTGTGCTAGCTAGTTAGGTGATTCTCAAAAGTTGTTATAGTATCTGAGTTTTGCTGAAACTATAATATACAAAATATGTGATGCAAAGTGCATTTTAAAAAATAGAGTCTCTGAGTAAAAGTTTTTGTGTAATGTCCTAAGGATACTTCATTAAGTTTATTAGAGACAATTTAAAATGAGGAACAATATTACCCAATTAGTAACTTTGTCTTTATAGATGGGTTGCATTGCATGTTTTCAGATTTCAGGATCTCTTGTGGTCAACGTTATTTTGACACAAGCTCTTGGGTGCAACTTCAAGATGAGGAAACCATAATCACTGAAGCCCACAGAGGTATGGCCAATTGCTTTATGATTTTGATTATTTGGATATCTCCCAGTTCTCAAAGACAGTCATGTATTTGGAGCATCATCAAATGAAGTATAATAGAAATTAACTGATGTATTAAAAGTGGTTTGGGAAATAATGTTCAGAAATACAATTAAAGTAATCTATTGAAATGTAACAGTTTGTTATTCATAAAACCACTCTAAACTCACTGGTTCCTGAATGTAGAATTTAGTGAAATTATTATTATAGTTTAGTGCAGATGCCCCATTCAGAATGAACAGACCTCTGTTCAGGTCCTACCAAGAAATTCCATGCAATATAATATCATAGGCTCTCTACCAAGTATGCATCATCTACAGAATTTTTGTATGATGACTAATTGTATAGTAGAAAATTTAAAGAGTTGTGTTACAAATGTTGGATATTTCACTGAGTATAGACATAGTTTTCATCTTTCTCAAAAAAAGCTATTCTCATAGCTCTTATTCCAAATCTCTGGCAAAGTTCAAATATGTAACCAGCTCTTTCCTTTTATTATGAGTTTAATATCCATTTTCTGGACTTACAAAATCTGAGTGTTTGATCTAATTTTTTCAATGCTTGGATTGAACCCACTGCTTAATGCATTCTAGTCAAGCACTCCACCACTGAAATACAACCCTAGCCCCTTATTTTAGCTTTTATTTTGTGACAGGACCGTGTCAAGTTGCCTAAGATGGCCTTGCATTTTCTCAAGAGCTCAAAATAGCCTTAATTTCTAAAGTACTCCTCCCATCAGCAAAACCTTAAAAACCCAAGGCTCTAAACTGAGCTGAAAGTTTCAGGAACACAGTTATTAAGGAATTGCGGGAGAAAAGCAGCTGTACCTGACCCCAGACACTCAGTGATTACACAAAAGTTGTAACAGACAATGCAATTTTAAAAACAGCTTGTGTAATAATAACAGTTAACTTCTACATTCTGTCACTGAAGAATTTCCCTTCCCCCTTCTTCATTCTACTGAGACCCAAGCTTAAAGGATGTAGTCTACATTCTCTTGATTTGGGGTATTTTAGTGATTCGGTCCTGTGCTCTAATCATGAAGCAGCCAGAACCTGAGAAGTCATCTATCTGGCACTGATTAAAACTGGTCTAGCTGTGGAAGCTGTCTAAACTTGCATCTTTTCTTTCTTCTTACATCCTTAATGCTTGCCTATAAATTCTTACAACTTCACCATCCTTTGCCTCAGAAAACAAGCAGCTGAGACCAATACACCTGGCTATGACTTAAGTGACTATGAAAAAGAAACTGCTTAGTTTAATGTTTGTTCATTTAAATAAAAACAAACTTTCAGCCTTGTAGCTTATTTGGTGGTACTTTCTCTTTCTTCAAATTCTTTATTTGTCAGTTTTGTCTCAGAACACATGTATGACCTTCTTCTCTCCTAAACATCATGAAATCATCCAAAATTTATAAATTACAAGAATATTAGCAAGATTTCACCATCAGAATAAATATCTAAGATAAACAGTTTATACGATGGGATAGGTTATTTGGGTTCATCATCACAGTTAGGATCTAGGCTCTGGTGCTTTTTGGACATGCTAGCACAGAACGGCAGAAAAAGCAAAGGGAGAAAGAGAAAAGGTGCAGGTTCCTATTGCTACATTCAACAGGAGATTACATATGATATAACTCCCTCCAACTGAGACATGCCTCCTACAGGCTACAAGTTTTTCAAATATGTCACAATTTGGATCCAAATCTCAACATACAGGTCTTTTCATGGCCATGATTATCTAAACTACAGAATGTGTTTTGATAACATAGCAAAGTCTTTAATTTGATTGTCTTCAGTTCTCACAATGTAGCCCAATATGGCTGGCTAATACCATGAAACCAAAATAGAATATTTTTTAAAATAGAGGCAAATATCATTGTGACAACAACAAAAGAAAGATAAGTACTAAATTTAAAGTAATGGAGTGCAAAAACAATATATTATACTGTTGAGAACTCATGTGTCTAGACATAATAATGGTGGCTTGAATGAAGGCAGCCCTCATAGACTCACAGGGAATGGTATTGTTTGAAATGGTTACAGCATGTGTCCTTATCAGTGTTTGAGTGGAATTGTTGGAGGTGGGTTTTGAGATTTCAGAAACTCAAGTCTGGCCCAGTGGCTCACTCTCTCTTTCTGCTACCTGCTGATCTAGGTGGAGACCTCTCAGCTAATTCTCCAGCATCATGTCTGACTACATGCTGCCATACTTACCATGATGATGGCAATGAACTAAATCTCTGAAATGAAAAGCAGCCCTTGTTAATTGCTTTCCTTTATAAGAATCCCCTTACTCTTAGTGTCTCTTCACAGCAATAAAACCCTAAGACAGAAATTGGTACAGAGTGAAGTAGCTGTGATAGGCTGTACCATTCTTTTATTTGGATGAATATGGAACACTTTGAGACTCTGGACTTGAAAAGCATTGAATAATTTAAGTAGGGCTTAATGGGCCATACTAGTAGAATCATGGAAAACAGTGCCGCTGAGGGTGATTTGAACTGTGGGGGTCTGGATCAAGAGTTTTCAGAAGATAATGCTATTAGTATATAGCCTAGAAACTGACCTTGTCATATTTGGGTGAAGAATGTGACTGCTTTCTGTTCTTGTCCAAGAAAATCTTGCTGAGGATAAATTGGCGAGATCTCTAGACAGTCTGTATTAACTACTGCTTTGTTTTTAGTGGTGATCCTTATGCAGACATATAATAAAAAGGAACAAGCTAAGAAAGGAAAAAAAAATGTGAAGTGTACAGTTTGAGGAGAAAATGGCACCAGGAAGTGAAAACAGATTTTAAAACAAAAAGTCTCATACCAAATGGGATAAAGGGAGTTGTAACCTAAGAGGAAGATCACAATCAGCTATGGTTCAACCTTGTGAAAAGAAATTATAGAAAAGTAAACAGGAACTAAAGAAAATCTTAGGACCAATAATGGTAGGGCATACCTTTAATCTCAGCACTCTGGAGGCGGAGGAAAGAGGATTTTTTTAGTTCAAAGCCAGCATGAGCCACAGCATGAATTCCAGAACATCAAAGCAGTGAATGAAACCACAGAACACAGAAATCTGGTGGAAATTAATGTATTGGGATGAGGGACCATGTTCCATGGCCAGCAAGGAGCATAAGTTGGCTGCTTGGGCCATTTGTGTCTGGCAATAGAGTCAAGAATACAAAAAAGTGGTTATGGAATCTATGTTTCTATCTATTCTACTCTATTCTGTTTTATTTCTGTTTTGCATCTGTATTCAGTCTGTATTTTTCCTGTATTAAAACTTAATACAAAAGCAATTTCAGCTGGGTGTTGGTGGCGCATGCCTTTAATTCCAGCACTCAGGAGGCAGAGGCAGGCAGATCTCTGTGAGTTCGAGGCCAGCCTTGTCTCCAGAGCTACACAGAGTGCCAGGATAGGCTCCAAAGCTACACAGAGTAATCCTGTCTCAAAAAACCATAAAAAGCAATTTCAAAAATCTACTAATTTTTAATGAAATTATAAACATAATTATTCAGTTAATTTGAAATATGAAAATTTGAAATTAGTTTGAAAAATATGAAATCTGTATGCAAATGAATAGAGCCATAAACAGTGATTTAGAGTGAGGATACCAAAACTCAAATGACAAATTCACATTTTTCTCTCATTTATGCATGTTAGATTTGAATATCAAATGTATGTGCTTCATTTTGAATAATCTTAAAGATCATGATATTACAAAATGAATGGCTTTGAAATGTGGGGAAATAGAACAATGTGTCATAAAGGGTTAATAGATAATAATGGAAAAGGAAGAGTTAAATTGGTATTGGAGACTGAAGGGAAATGAACTGGAAGAAATTCAAAGAGAAGCTAAATAAATTTAAATAAATTAAATATCTTTTCAAAAAATCTACTTAGGAGCTTTACACACACACACACACACACACACACACACACACACACACACACACACACACACACACCTACAGAGTTAGAATGGTTAAAATGGAATTACCCTATGCTTGGGACAGGAATGTCCATATAGCACCCTAACAAATAAGAAGTCTAATCCCAGGAATGGGTTAGATTTTTTGGAGTTGTTGGTCAGTGGGAGCTTATAGACTCCTTAATATTATAAATTATTGTCATTCTTCTTGGTTAACACCGAGAATAAGACCTTATTGCTGATTATACTACTTAGTTGATTCATAGAATACAGATAAATCAAGCCATTACTGACCTGGATGCTTCAGCCACCTGGCTAGTTTTTATATTGCCAGAAGTTGATATGCCCTCTACCAGAGGAGATGGGTAACCATCAGTTTAACCCAGCTATGAACCCTAAAAGCTACAATAATGATAATACTATCAAGACATGCCCACTGGTGTGGATGATGGGGGATGTCTTCTGTATATATGTTTGTCTTTTTGATTGATGAATACAGAACTGTTGACCAATAGGGAAGCAAGATAGGTGGGACAAGGAGAGGAGGAGGATTCTGGGAAATATAGGCAGAGTCAGTCAAGATGTAGCACATTGAGGAGTAACAGGTCCCTGGACATATCTCCAGTAAGATAAGACCACACAGAAATATTTAGAGATTAATATTTATGGGTTAGTAATAAAGTCAGAGCTAGCCAATAAGAAGCCCTAGTCAAAGGGCAAAAGTATTATAAATAATATAAATCTCATGTGATTCTTTGGGGTAAGGCAGCTGTGGAACCTGGCTGGAAATTCTGTAACACTGCAACAGTAGTAGGACTATAATGAGAGTAAACACTCACATTCAGAATGGATTTAAGGCTGGCTTACAAGATGAAGCCTGTATATCTGACACCATTATTAAGGCAAGAACATATGACTTGACAGACCACAGACCATAGAGAGAAACTATTATTAATTTTTGAAGGAAATGATAAAAAATAACTCTTTATTGCAGATGCTGTAGGACTATATGATTTTCTTTTTATCATTATTTATTTGAATTAGAAACAAGATTGATTTACATGACAATCCCAGTTCCCTTCTCCCTCCCTTCCTCCCCTACCAACCTCCCCAACTAAAACCGTACCTATCACATACCCTTTCTTCTATTCTTCACCTGACTCAACGTTTCTGCTCCCTCATGACCTCTGCATCCTTCCTCTTCTTCCCTTCTCATTCTCATAGCTCCCTCCCCCCTCTTCCCATGCTCTCAATTTACTCAGGGGATCCTGATTCTTTCCCCTTCTCATGGGAACAGTGTTTGTCTCTTTTAGTGTCCTCCTTGTTTAGTAGCATCTATGGCAGTGTGGATTGTAGGCTGGTAATCCTTTACTCTATGTCTAAAATCCACATATGAGTGAGTACATATCATGTTTGTCTTTTTGTGATTGGGTTACCTGGCTCAGAATGGTTTCTTCTAGTCCCATCCATTTTCCTGCAAATTTCAAGATTCCATTGTTTTTTTGTTTTGTTTTGTTTTGTTTCCGCTGAGTAGTACTCCACTGCTCCATTGTGTAAATGTACCACATTTTCTCTATCCATTCTTTGGTAGATGGGTATCTAGGCTGCTTCCAGTTTCTGGCTATTGCAAATATTGATACTATGAACATCACTGAACATATGTCCTTGTTGTATGAACATGCTTCTTTTGGGTATATGCCTAGGAGTGGAATTGCTGGATCTTGGAGGAGACTGATTACTATTTTCTTGAGGCATTGCCATACTGATATCCAAGAGAACTAATTGTTATTATTCTACTAAACAGATATTGCATTTTTAATAAGAAAAACATATTTTTATTTAAATTAGAAACAAGTTTGGTTTACATGTCAATCCCAGTTCCCTCTCCCTCCCCTCCTCCCTCAACCTTACCAAACCCTTATCCCATATCCTTTCTGCTCCCCAGGGAGGGTTAGGCCTTCCACGGGGGATCTTAAAAGTCTATCGTATCATTTGGGGCAGGGCCTAGACCCTACCCCATGTGTCTAGGCTGAGAGAGTATTCCTCTATGTGGAGTGGGCTACCAAAGTCCATTCATGTACTGGGGATATGAATACTGATCCACTATCATAGGGCCCATAGATTGCCCAGACCTCCAAACTGACATCCAAGTTCAGGTGGTCTGGAACAATCCTGTGCTGGTTTCCCACCTATTAGTCTATGGTCCATGAGCTTCCCCTGATTCAGATCAGCTGTTTATGTGGGTCTCTCCAGCTTGGTCTTGAGCCCTTAAACAACTTCTAATGAGTCATCATTATTATCATAGATTTTGACACCTCTCAAACTTCAATAGATGTTTCTTAGTTATATTAGATTTTGTTTAACTAGACGGAATTGACTAGATCACATTTTAACACTAGAAATCTAATTCCTAAATGGAACATTTGCACTGAGTTCCTTCTTCTACCAGTTGATGAATAATTGCAGAAGAGGGAACAGAAATATTGTAGGAGCCACATAAGTTAGATGACTACAAGGAATGAGCATCTTCTGGAGAAATCATAACACCTGTACATTATGAACACAAAGTTATTATGGCAGCATTCACAAGACCTTTGCAAGTTCAAGCCAGACCAAATTACAGCATGGGGAGGGCATGAATCCAAACAGACTGCCATGGAGCCATTCGCAATTTGTAGGTGATAATAAACAGAGAGTCAGTTTTCTTTAAGAGGTTAGCCTCAGAATCATTGATCATGCTTCAGTAGAAGGCTACCCATTCTAAAATATTTGAATATCATAATTTAATTTTGATGCACATGAGGAATAAATGAAAAACAAAGTTGAATGTACAGGAATGCAGAATAAACTTGGGAGAAGCTGGGGTGATTATAAGCAAAAACCGTGTAAAAATTTTTCAAAGAAGTAAAAAAGATTTTTAAAAATTTCAACAACCAGATCATTTCAATTTTTCAGAAACATCCCCAAAATTATCTGTGATCATTTTCATAAAACAAAGACAAATTCATTCCTTTGGTTTTCTTATAGAAATACTTATAGTTTTGTGTCTCTGCTCCACTAATTTATATCTAGCACTTAGACATCTCCAGGTAATCTTACAGCAGCAGCAAATAAAAAATATTTAAACATTGTACTTTAATTGATCATACTTCTAAGCCTGAGAAATCATAGAACAATTGTATTAAAATATTATGGCATATTCACATTACTACTGATTTGATTTTTAACTACCAAGGATAACTTTTCTTTAAATTATATAATTTGAAGGTTAATTGTACCAATAGGAATCTACATTTTAATATCTTTTTTTCTGAATTAGGAATGTATTTGCTTAACAATTTCAACCAATTTCAGCTTTACATATTTATGAAAGTACTGAAGAAACGTGAAATAATATTTTAACTATGCATATGAGGATATGACTTTTTCAGAGTAATATTTGAAAAAGCATTAATTATTCTCTATCATAGCTAATGATCCCTGGTATATCAGAAAGGAATATTTCTATGTCTATATGAGCTTATGATCCCATCGAGAAAGAAACTCTAAGCAGTCATAAACATGATGAGCATTTACCTTATAAAAAAGTAGTTTCAGGAGCAAAAAAAAAAAACAATCAATAATAAATAGGTTGAAGTATAATACAATTTGTCATTTTTAAGTAATTATTCTCCAATGTCTTCCCAGATCCCCATATATAATGAGGAGTAAGTGATTGACTTAAAAGATTTAGGAACATAGGAAGGAAGAAGGAGAAGCAAAGAGGAAGGGAAACATGAAGGGATGAAATTGGGGAAGAATAGGAAGGAAAGAATGAGGAATATTGGGGAGTGAGAACCACATTCCTGAGGTAAAATTGTAGCTCATAAAAGCCTTTAAAGCTAATCTTGATGTAGAGACTTTCATACTCAAAGTCATGGGCAAACATCACCTCATGGCACATTTCTAGGCATGAGGGAAGAGCAAGTAGAAAGTCCAAAGGCTTGAGCTAAAACAATGTGCTAAAGAGATGGCCAAAAATCTCCCATGAATCCATGCTGTTTTGTATTTATTTTATTTAAATAATTTTTTTCATTTATTTTACATACCAACCACCATTTCCACTCTTCCTTTCCTCCCATCTCCCCCTCATCCCCCCATTTCCACCGCCACACCCCACGACAATGCCCTACATCCCCAGCCCCATTTCCCATCTACCCCCCTCCCCATCCATTTCCTTTCCTTCATTCACAAAGGGGAAGACCTCCCATGGACTACAACAAAGCACGGTACACCAAGTTGAGGAAGGACTGAGCTTCTCCCCTTGCTCAGGTCCTTGCTTCGAGTCTGGGGAGGTAATCCAGCATGGGAAATTGGTTCTGCAAAGCCAGATAAGCACCAGGGACAGTTCCTAATCTCACTGCTAGGAACCGCAAAAAGAGACCAAGCTACACTATCACACACATGCAGAGGGCCTAGGTTGGCCCCATGCAGGCTCTCTAACTGTTGGTCCAGAGTCCTTGAGTTTCCCCAAGCTCTGGTCACCTGTCTCTGTGGGCTCTCACATAACTTTTATTATCACAAGACTTTCACAATGGGTAAGTAAAGTAAGTAAAGTATGATCTTATGATCATACCTTAATTTAAAGTAGATTGGGACAAACTACTTTAGATATGAAGCTTCTCTACAAAACAAACAGAAAATGGCTTGAGGTATAAAAACAAGAATTATCTTTAATCTGACCTTTGTTATTCCTTAGTCAAAGCATTCTTAATTCTATGTACATAATACATTTAATTTCTGACAATCATGAGTTCTCCTTGGAATTTTGGGATATTTCTGAATGTAAATATAGGCACTATAGCTCTTTCAGTTAGAATCATGTTATGCTACAGGTCTTCATAGTTGTAAGAAAATTCATTTTTGTTTAAGCTATATGATGAGAGCTGAAGGTTTTTATGTCATTTCAGACAAAGTAATACATGCACTGATTTAGATGTATTGTTTGTATATCTAGCAGTAGTAGTATATTTTTCTGTATATTCTATAAAATTAAACCAAGCTAATTAACAAGACCATTACTCTGAGTTGCATATGCATGCATGCTGCATTCTCTTTCCCTCTCAAAAAACCTGTCTCTGTCTTTCTGTCTGTCTCTTGTTCTCATCCTGTACACAAACATAGACACAGAGAGACAGACAGAGACAGGGAGAGAAAAAGAGATGTATATGAGAATAAGGCAGCATTTCAAAATTTGTTCTTTTAGCAGAATATCACTTCAGGGAACAAGCTCAAGCTTTATGGTGATTTGTGAACATCTGCTCTGTGATATAGCTTCATTATTTATTTTATATTCAGTGACTTCTTTTCTGGAGCCACAATCTAAAGAAACAAAATCCACTGAAGATTACATGACTATGTTCATAACATCACTAAAAATTAAATGGCCCCAAAATATTATTATAATAAATTGATTAGAGCTAAATTGACAAAATATTCTGTTTTATGAATATGGAAGTTCAATTAAGATTTCATATGCATGTCCACAATATGTTTTCCTACAGGTATTTTCTAGAACCTTCTAAACTTGAATATCTTAGTCTATCACATAAAACAATAAAAAATACCAAATGAAACATTATGTTGTTACTAAGTAAAATACTACACACAAATTTCATCATACGTCATTTACATCATTTTGAATATTATATAAATAATATTTCTAGTTAGCAAAGCATTGTGCTTAATAAAATCAGAGTAATTTGATTATAATCCATAGGAGTTATTCTTATAATATAACATAACTTCTTTACTTGAATTATTAAATGTTATCATTTTATCACAGTTTATCTTACTATGCTTAGATAATTCTAAAGTCAAATCCTAATAATTTTATAGAAAGTATGACAAAATAAAAGGATATTTTTAATATACTATAGAGTTCTAAATGTGTAATTTTGAAAGGTAAAGCAATTTAACATTTGTAATTTGGTGAAGTTACTAACATGTTCTGGAAAAATTTTACAAAGTAAATTACCACCACATAAATGCATATTCTTAGTTAAATGCCTTTGTTAGCATAAGCTTATCTTTGGGAGTTTCACCAATGGGCTTTTACAATACATGCTTGCAGCAACTTGATTGAATTTTAAATATGTTTGCACATATTAAAGAACCTTACTGATATTAAAATTGATTTTGGTATGGAATTCCCATTTTATATGTTTCATTTCTCTTTATTATCCACATTTAAAATGAATTTTGGCAGTGGTGGAGAGGCTGCCTTTGATGCCCTTCCCCTATAATGAAAGTGATGCCTACCTTGGTTACCCTTCCTAGTGCCTTCATCCAGTAGTTTATCTAAGCAGAAACATGCACCCACAGCTAAGTACTGAACCATACTCCTGGAATCGAGCTGTAGAGAGGGAGGAAGGATGAGAAAAGAAGCCAAGAAGGTGCTGGAGAAACCAAAGAAATAGTTGACCTGACCTAGTGAGAACATGGAGACCCTAGTCATAAAGCTGGGCAACCAGCATTGGACCGAACAAAACCCTCTGAATGTGTATGCCACGTAGGAGGCCAGAGCAGTCTATGGGACCTTTGACAGTGGAGCCAGTGTTTATCCCTAGAGCACAAATGGACTTTGGAAGCCTATTTCCTATTGAGGGATACTATTGCAGTCCATATACAGCAAGGAGGGCATAGGCCCTCCCCCAAATTATATGACAGATTTTGAGGGTCCCCCATGGAGTGCCTCACTATCCCTGTAGCGGAAATAAGGATGGGTTGGGGGGGTCATGTTGGGGAACATGGGAAGGTGGGATGGCGAGGGAATAAATGGGGGAATTGATATGTAAATATGAGTGCCTCTAAAATAAAAAAAATAAAAATAGATTGTTAGATACTTTGACCTAGAAGAAAATGAATTAATTATCATAATAACAGATATATACTCAGTTCAAGCAATTTTAATCACACCTTAAGAAGATACAAGGAAGACTATCTTTAAAGAGAGAGATATAAAACCCTTTATTTACATTGTATTCATTTATGTACTTGCTAATATTTTCAGTATTATGTTAAGAATCATAGATTACTCAGGACTTTGTAAGACATGTGCATTCAGTGTTGCCTTCTTCTTATTTGGCAGATGAATTAAAATGATGAAGAATGATAAGAATGCTCCTAGAAGCAGAATTAATTGCTCCTAGAAGTACATGCCTAGAAATCATCATTCCTACTTCTTTTGGAAAGTTTGGTGAAAGAGTTCTATATTAGTGAAGCATGGAGTTCCCATTTGAGAAGATCTGCAGTTGGCAAAAACGTCTAGATTCTAATTCTTTTGCCACACACTGAGTGAGAGCTGCCTTGGAAAAAGTTGTCTTAGCTTGAAAGCTGAAGTGGATCCCGAGGGCAATGAAGCTGGAGACTGTCAGTTAATTTCACTTCTTGCAGCAAATGGAATTTCATTCTTGAAGGCAATCTGAGTGGCATTATTTCCATGGCTGTTACAAATTGAAAGTTGTATATAAAATGCCTTAGAACTGTTTCTCTGCTGAATAGGATGAAAGTAGAAAAGTTTCCAATGGATTTAGCAACATAAAGGTATTTGATGTTTTAAGAGTAATTTTAAGATCTTGGTCATAAGAATTACTTTTAAAAGAAGACATATGATGTTTAGTGATGTAGATTTGGAATACATCTTTTGTGCAATGCGGTCAACCTGAGTTCAATTCTTGGAACTTATGTAAAGGTAGAAAGAGATAAATGGATTCCACAAAGTTGTACTCTGACTTCCACATAGACACTGTCTGCTCCCCCCTCTATCTTTATCTCTCTGCATCTATTTTCTCTCTCTTTCTCTTTCTCTCTCTCTCTCTCTCTCTCTCTCTCTCTCTCTCTCACACACACACACACACACACCTACATCCACACACACTCAAATACTTCATATTAATAATAAATAAGTTGTGAATAATTCCCAGGCATGGTAGAATATGCCGTTGATTTCAGGGAAAAAGTAGCAGGTAAATAACTGTGCATTTGGGACCAGTCTTGTCTACACAGTGAGATTCAAGATTGCCAAGGGCTCTATAGAGAAACCCTGCCTCAAAATTAAGATAATAATTAATAATTATAACAATAGAAAAAATAAGATAGACCAGAAGGAACTGAAGTACGTATGTAAACTAATAAAGAAAATTTAAAATAGCCTGGTATTAAAACACGCAAAGAAGGTGTAGTATAACTGGTTCATTTGCTTTAGAATAGATGAGATCAGTTTTTAAAAGACCATTTGATCATGTAGGTAAAGAACTAGTAGCCATAAATGCATCTACTCTGTAGTAGCCATAAATGGATCTACTCTCTAGTGAAAAGTAATTTAAGTACAGGATTTGGAGATGACATCAAAACCAGAAGATGCATTTAGAGAAGAGAACAAATTAGATCTCAGATAGACATGTAGATAATAGATTTTTATTAAAAGTTGGTAGAAATAGGTTTTGGAATAATTGAGAGAAAACATAGGAAAAATTTCAATATGGTGTGTCTATTGGCATAATGATGAGGAGGTTTCAAATTTGTGCATTATATTCTTTGAAAATTTTATGGTACACAACAGATATCTGTGAGAAAAGAATCCAGTTATTTTTCTAGAAAGTGAGGGAGCCATTCAAAGAGTGAGGGGAGTTGATTTTCAGGCTTTGTGCAGAGCAGGGTCTACATAAAAGCTGTGTGCATAAACAACACAGAAAATTAAGATTTTGATACTCTGCAATCTATTCTAAGCAGAAGGTAATGGAAGCAAGAAAATCTGAAATTGATGAATACATGCTATATTTGAGGGACAAAATATTATAACTCATATATTTGCAAAACCTAAGAATTTTAAAAACAAATACAATGGAACAATTTGACTAAAGGAGGGGAGATGGCTGCTATAAATAGTAAGATGGGTACTGCAGGAGTGACTCATACTTTGTTGTAAAACAGAAGATGGTTGGCTGTGTGCAATGGAGAAAAACATCATTAGAAATAGGGATACCGAGAAATGAGCTGTTGGATTATATTCCAAAATAACAGCAGTAGGCAGTGGAATACAAATTGTTTCCCAGTAGCTGAAATCATTAAGAACTGAAGAAGAATGTCAAATGTATGAGAATGCAAAAACTCAGACACCATCAGAGTAATAGAAGGGATAGATAATATTGCTTATACTTTGAAACAGTGATGAAAGTCTTTACTTTCTTCAACAGCTTTTCATGGGGCAGAGGAGATGAAATGGAATGTGTAAAAAGAGTAGTGATGGCAAAGGTCAGCAATATTCTCTTGTCTTGTGGTTTGGTGTCCACTGTATAAGATCAGTGGTAAATAAAAAAAAGTTATGATATAAATGCCTCAAGGCTAAAAATTGGTCTGGATATAGCATTTGCAGAAAAAAAGAAAGATAATGTTTGTTTGAGCTATCAAATTTAAAAGCTTTTTTGGTCATATTTTCGTGTAAGAGATGACAAAGAGGAGTACGAATTGACTTCTCAAGCACAAATCTCTTGTGGCTAACCAAGTCCCAAAGGATGTTAGATAACTCAGTGTGAGGTGATAGATTTTACTGGACTATACATTTAAGTGATATATATATCCAGATGTGATGTCCTTTGGGAGTAGAGTGTGCATCTCTATGAGGATTCTTGACAACAATGCCATGGTATCTGGTAAAACATGCACATTTTCACTTCAACAAAGACAATTACCATTCATATAACTTGATGCACTGAAAGCCACAACATGACCAAAATGTCAATACTGTAATCACAAGAGAAAAACCTTGCCTTGCCGGGTGTTTCTTTAACAGTTCCATCTGCCTGAAAGGATTCTTTACAAGGTGAAAGAATCCAAGAAAACAGTGTTCTTATGTGTGGTGTGGAGACTGAGCACAGCAACATCACCTCTATAAATAATCTCCCATGAAAGTCTCAGAAATGGAGCTGCCACCAGTCCACTGTCACAGTTTATTGGCTAATCAGCAAAGAATTGGAATCTTGATTGGCTTTATTTGTTGTCTGATGGAAACACTGAGATAGGAAGTAGTGGACAGATTAATTAATTTGTGCTGGGAAATCCAAAGTTAATCTAAAGAAGGCTGTCAGTTTGATTGATAGCTGTGTGAGAGAAGTAGTCTTTAAAAGCTGCCATGAGTCATCACATTGTGGGCACATAAATCCAAATCTTTGTCTATTTAACTGACTGAATACTGCTGGATGTTACTGAATACTAACACATCTATGTGCATAGATATCTCGAATGTCTTTTAAATTTAGCCATTAAGAACAAAGAATTGACAAAAGTTAGTCCAAATAAGCAACTAAATTTCAATAGACTGATATGCATAAAAATCTGAAAATCTTTATCTGCTTTTTTTGAGATCTATTTAGCCTGCCAAATAATTTATTTTAAAAATCTGTTGTACTTTCTAATTTTAAGCATATCATGACAAAATAGTTTTTCCTTTGTTTTTCTTAAAAAAAAACAGAATTTTCATGCTTATGCAAGCTTTAAAATAGACAAGAAAATAAAAAAAATCTAACAATTCTTAGCCTGAACTAATGGCTTTTTGGTAAGAATTGTAGAGAATGTGAAATAATATTGATACATAATAAATTGCATTTGTTTTCTTCAAAATTTTACCATGCTTAAAATATCAGCATAGGATGCATTTTCTTCCTATGAGTATTATCTGTTTTAAAAATAGGTCACCTAAAACAAAGAATAATGATCAAATTACAGTAGTTCAACCAATCAAAAAAACAAAAAACCTGGATTGCTAAATATTGTGATATTTAAAATAAAACTAGGACAAAAGAAGAAGAGTTGAGTAGGCATTGTCTTCGGCAATGGGACCTTGCACAGCTCAGTTTTTAAAAACAACAAAATACTTTTGTTGGAAATACCCAGATATTCCTCTTCACACAATTCAGAGTTCCATGACTCCCATGTCTTCAAAGGACAGCACATGGCAAGTGAGTATACTTTAGCCTTTCCTATAGTGTGACTTCTTGTGTTGTGGTTCTAATGTGTTTTGTTTTGTTGTTGTTGCTTGTTTGCTCATTGCTTTTTTAAATTTGTACTTTAAATGACTAGTGATATTGCATGTCTTTTCATGTGTTTACTTCTTGTAAATTTATCTTATATGAAGAAGTTGTTTTTCAATTTTGGTGCTTTTTTAGAAATTATTTTTGTATTCTGGACAGGATTTCTGAATGAGGTATTTGATTTGCAAAAATCTCCCACTCTCTGGATACTCCTTACTTGCATGCTGTTTGTCTTCTAGTTGATTTGTTCCTTTATTTCTTCTTTTATATGTACTTGCCTTCAGATTAACTAGGTATTTTCATGATTTCATTTCACTTTCCTCTTTGTTTTATATGCTATAGCTCTGCCATTTTATTAGGTTTTAGTAGATATTTGAAAACATCATTATCATACCTTCCCCAAACATGATGTATAATATTTAATGCAGCATGCCAGCTTTACCTTGATATACATTCATTTCTTTCATTCTGATTTCATATAAAGTTCCCATACATTTTGTTCTTAAATACATTGCAAGTTAAATACATTACATGGCATGTTGTTATGATTTGATTTACATGGTAAGTTACCAATAGAAATTGTTGAAATAATATGAAAAGATCAGGCATATATTTTTCTGCATCTCTGCATTACTGTACGTAGGTATTACTGATAGATAGATGAAAAGTTTATTAACACTAATAAGCCTTTCTTCTGAAACGGAAATTCAAATAAGACAAAATCAAACCAAATTAGAAAAATTACAGGTTTAATGGATAAAGTGCTCCCACATGATTTTCCAGTCCCCCAGAGAGAAGACAAAAAAGAGAGATCTTAAAACCACATGTCAGTTTTCGGGGGGGGTAGTTTAAATAACTTGTGGGAGTGGTCTTGAGCATCTCTGAGGGGAGGCCATCATTTGGCAGATTTTCAGAGATGTGTCAGGGTTTGGAGAGAGATGGTGAAGGGGGCTTGGGTGAAATTTGCACCAGAACACTCTAAAGGCTTTGAGTATATGAAGGCCAGGGCCTCAGATGAAGCTTCCACCAGAACAATAGGTGCAAATAATTATCTGAATACATTTTCTTTGAAGGTAAGTTTGTCTTCAATCTTGCTTACTGTATGCCACTAAAAGGGTAGAAACTGTTTCAGAATAATTCTAGGTATGAAAGTTTATCTCATTTTTGAAAGAAAGAGCTGATGGATATGGAATTTTAAATTTTAACTTTAATTGTGATATTTTAGTGATGACTTCATTGTCAGTGGCACACTTCATATGAAAATGCTCTATGGAGAGAATCAGGTATGCTAACTGAAGTTCTTAACCTCTTTCTTCTCTCCTCCAATTCCCAGTGACATATGTAGTAGACCATATACTGTTGCCTCCCTCCTGACTACCCCCTATCCCCAGAGGATTATGCAGAACTCCTACAGATGTCCTTTCCCCCACTCATCTCTCTATCCTAGCCCCAAACTCCAGCAGACATGCCCAGAGAAGACTCAGTCCACAAAAGCCAGGTAAGAGAGGAAGAAGGAAGAATAACTACAGTTCTTCACCTCTACATCTTCTCCTCCAAATTCAATCCCTCTGTCTCACACCCAACTTTGTAGCAGAAAACCTGCTGTCACCTGCCCTTCCTCTCTTCCCCCATCTGCAGAAGATCACACAGATCTTCTCTTTCAAACTTACTCCGCTTGTATTCCAAATCCAACATTTATTCCCTGGGAGCAGGCCAGACAAGCCTGCCACTGAAGCATGTAGGTCAGCAAAATGGGTAGCTAACTTCAGATATTCATTCTTCCTCCTCTCCTCCAAATCCCATCTCCCAGTCTCATTCCTAGCTCTATAACTTACTACTTGTAGCCACTCATGAATCTCTATACACATTCCCAGAGGACTAAACATTTCCTGGTGTAATACCAGAGTCCAACAATCCATGAAAAATGCATTGCCATTTTTACTATGTTGATCCTACCTATCCAAGATCATGGGAGATCTTTCCATTTTCTAGCATCTTCTTTAGTTTCTTTCTTAAGACTCAAAGTTCTTCCTATACCAGTCCTTCACTTGATTAGTTAGCATTTCTTCAATATATTTTATGTTGTTTGTGGCTATTGTAAAGGGTGATGTTTCCCTGATTTCCTTCTTATCCAATTCATTATCTATATACAATAGGACTAAGGACTTTTTTGAGAATATCTTGTGTCCTGCCACTTTGCTGAAGGTGTTTATCTAGCTCTACTAGTTCCCTGGTGGAATTTTTCAGGTCACTTATATAAACTATCATATCATTTGCAAATAGTGAAAGTTTACTTCTACTTTTCCAATTTGTATCTTCTTGATCTCTTTTTGTGGTCTTATTACTCTGGCTAGAACTTCAAGTATAGTATTTAACAGATATGGACAGAGTGGACAGCCTCCTCTTGTTTCTCATTTTACAGGAATCATGTTGAGATTCTCTGCATTTAGTTTGATCTTGGCTGTTGGTTTGCTATATATTGCTTTTATTATGTTTTGGTATGTTCCTGTTATCCCCAATCTCTCTAAAATCTTTAACATGAAGGGGTGTTGGATTTTGTCAAAGGCATTTTCAGCATCTAGTGAGATGACCATGTGATTTTTCTTTTTCAGTTTGTTTATATAATGGATTACATGATGGATTTTCATATGTTGAACTATCCCTGAATCTCTGGCATGACGCCTACTTGATCATGGTGGATTATTTTTGTGTGATTATTTGATGTGTTCTTGGATTTGATTTGCTAATATTTTATTGTGTATTGTTTATTCATTTATTTAACTCAAAAATAAAGTCATGCACAATTATGATACACAATACAGTATGTTCACAATGGCATGGCTAAATTGAACCAATTAACATGTTATGTCACACATATTCATCATTTTTTGTTTTGAGAACACTTAAAGTATACTATCTCACAACTTTTAAAATATAGCATATTGTTATCAACCATATTTATCATGCTCTCAGTAGACCTCAAGACTTCACAGGGTACATGCCTCTTGTTACAAAAAAATTGTTACAACAATTTTTTTTATATATCTGTTGAGGTTTGCAATGTTGTGTATGTGGTATATTTTAGAGAAGGTTCCATGTGGTGCTGAAAAGAAGGTATATTCTTTTTTGTTTGGATGGAATACTATAAAGATATCTGTTAAACCCAATTGGGTCATAACTTTTGTGAGTTTCTGTTTTTCTCTGTTAAGTGTCTGTCTTGTGGTCATGTCTAGTAGTGAGAATGGGATGCTGAAGTCTCTCACTATATGTGTGTGAGGTTTTCTGTGTGATTTGAATTTTAGAAATGTTTCTTTTACAAATGTAGGTGTCATTGTATTTGGGGCATAGATGTATAGAATTTATATTTCATCTTGATGGATTTTACTTGTGATGAATTTGAGATGACCTTCTTCATCTCCTCTGTTTGGTATTAGTTTGAAGTCTAAATTTTAGATATTAGGATTGATACATCAGCTTGTGTCTTGGGTCCATTTGATTTGAAAATCTTTTCCCAATCCTTTACTCTGAGGAAATAAATGTCTTTGAAGTTGAAGTATGTTTTTTGTTATGTAGCAGAAAGATGGATTCTGTCTTTGTATCCATTCCTTTAGCATGTGTGTTTTTATAGGTGAGTTAATACCATTGATATCGAGGTATATTAATGACCATTGATTGTTAATTCTTATTTGTTTTGGATTTGTTGTGGGTGGTATTACTGTGTGAGAATTCTGCTCCCTCATTTTTTCTTTTGGATTTGTAATAGTGGGATTATCTCTTGACTATGTTTTTGTTAGTATAATTATTTTATTTGGGTTGGACATTTCTTTCCAGAGCATTCTGTAGGGTAAATTAGTGTATATGTATTGTTTAAATCTTATTTTTCATGGAATAACTTATTTTCTCCATCTACAGTGGTTGATATCTTTTCTGGGTATAGAAGTCTGGGCTAGCATCCATGGTCTCCTAGTGTTAGTTGAATATATATCCAGGACCTTCTGGCTTTCAGAGTTTCCATGGAGATGTCAGGTGTAATTCTGATAAGTCTGCCTTTATATGTTACTTTGTCTTTTTCCTTTGCTGCTCTTAATATTCATTCTTTATTCTGTATAATTGGTGTTTGATTATTATGAACTGAGAGACATTTTTTGTGTTCCACCCTATTTGGTGTTTGGTAAACTTCATGTACTTTTATTGGCATGTTTTCTTTAAGCTGAGAAAGTTTTCTTCCTTGATTTTGTTGAATATGTTTTCTGTACTTTTGAGGTGGATTTCTTTACCTTTCTCTATACCTATTATTCTTTGGTTTGACCTTTCCAAAGTGTCCCATTTTTCCTGGATATTTTGTGTTAGGAATTTGTTGAACTTAAATTTTCTTTGGCCAATGAATCTATTTCTCCTAGTATATCTTCAATGTCTGAGATTCTCTCTTCCGTCTCTTGTATTCTGTTGGTTATGCTTGCTTCCTGATTGTTTATTCAGCTTTTCTATATCCAGCAATCCCTTGGACTGTATTGTTTTTATTTTCTCTATTTCAGCTTTCAAGCCTTGAACAGTTTTAATTATTTCCTTCACTTGTTTAGTTGTTTTTTTCTTAGCTTTCCTCAGTTTATTTAAGAGATCTCTTTATTTCTTGCATTTTTTGTTTGTCTTTTTCTCCACTTCTTGATTTTTTGTTTTCTTATTTGAATATAAGTCACCCTAAAATGTCAACAGAACCTGAGCTGATAAACACTTTCAGCATTGTAGAGGTATCCAAAATTAACTCACAAAAATCAGTAGCCTTCTCATATACAAAAGGCAAACATTTCCCTCAAATATTATAAAATATCTGGGGGTATCTCTAACAAAAAATGTAAATGCTTACATCAAAAAATATATATGACAAAAATTGGAGAAGATTTCAGAGGAAGGGAAGTCCTCACACGATCATAGACTGTATGATTGCTATAGTAAAAATGGTCATTCTAGCAATGTATACATTCAATGTAATCCCCATTAAATGGCAACACAATTCCTCTAAGAACTTTAAAGGAAAATATTCATCTTCATATGAAGGCATAAAAATGAAGATTAATAAAACAAATATGAACATTAAAATAACTTGGAAAGTATTGTCATTTCTGATATCAAGTGGTACTATAGAGTTATGTTAGTACAAGCAGCATGGTATTTGTAAAAAAAAATAGACATATTAGTCAATGGAGACTAATTGAACATCAAGACATAAATCTTCACACCTATTGATACCTGAGTTTTGATAAAGAAACCAGAAATAGACATTTGAAAGAAAGATAGCATTTTCAACAAATAGTTCTCATCAAACTGGATGGTTTCTTGTGGAAGAATGTAAATAAATATGTATTCATCATGTTGCAGAATATTTGACTCCAAACAGATCAATACCTCACATAAAACCACATAGAACTATTCCAGATAGAAAGGAAAGCAGGGGATGTCTTTGAACTCATTGGCAAAGAAAAGTACTTCCTGTCCAGAGCACCAGTACCGCATGCATTAGATCACAAAACAGAAATGAGAACTCAAGGAACTAAAATGCTGTACATGTAAATGGACACAATCATTGGAACAAAGTGGCAGCCTTAAGAATGGTAAAAAGTTTATACAAACTACACAACCAATAAAGGGCTAATATTCAATATGTATAAAGAACTCAAAAAACTGCATATCAAGAAAATGAATAATACAATCAAAAAATGGAATACAAATCTAAAGAGGGATTTCTCAAAAGAGGGGACTCAAATGGCTGAATTCACTTGAATAAATGCACAACATCTGTAGTCATCGGGGAAATGAAAAGTCAAAACTATACGGAGGTTCCATCGTATACTTCTCAGAATGGCTAAAATCAATAAAACAAATGACAGCTTATGCTGGCTAGAAGGTGGAGTAATGGGACAGTCATTAATTGCTGGCTGGAGTGCAAATTTGTAAAGCCATTATGGAAATCAGTGTGACAGTTCCCCATCAAGATGGGAATCAATGTACTTTAAGTTCCATCTATACTTCTTTTGGGAATGTACCCAAAGGATGTTTCATCATACCATGAAGAGACTTGCTCACCCATGCTCATTTCTACTCCAAAATAGTCAGAAACTGGAAATAAGCTAGATGTCCACCAACATATGAATGGACATAGAAAATGTACATTTACACAATTGGTAATTACTCAGGCACTAAAAAAATTGAATTTCACAGGCAAATGGATGGATCTAGAAAATAATACCCCTGTGGTGATATTTTGTATGTAATCTAATAAAGCTTGCCTGAATGTCAGAATGCAAAGCTAGCCACAGCCTTAGAGCTGAGGCAGTGATGGTACACACATTTAATTCCAGCATTCACACTAACTAGCCATAGAAGCTGGACAGTATTGGTGCACACCTTTAATCCCAGCACTAAAGAAGAATATAAGATAGGAGCTCAGGGTCCAAGTCTGTATTCAGGCTACAGTCACACTGAGGGCAGGATTGCCCCAGCTTTGCTAGAGGTAAGAATTCTATAGTTGTTGTCTGCTTTGCTTTTTTTTGATCTTCAGGCAATCTTAATAAGTACATAAACAAAACATCACCACATACCCTGAGTGATATAACCCAAAACCAGAAAGTCAAATCTGGTATGTAATTGCATATATGTGGATATTAGCTATATTTCAGTGATTAAGATACAATCTATATAATCATAGACTATAGGTATAAAGTAACAGATTAGAATAGAAATATAGATCCCCTGAGGAAAAAATAGAATATATATGTATGGATTATGAGTCAGAGGTACTGGAAATGGATGATCAAGTAAGGAAAGGAAGTAAAGAGGAGTGCGTGGGAAGGAATATGGTAACGGTTAAAATTAGAGCCATTTGAGGGATGATATGCTAAGATAATATAGTAGAAGTTTCCTGAATTATTCACATATATGGTGATCTAAATGAATAATGAGGGAGGCAGAGCTTCTACTGGCTATCACTTATAGTCAAATGCAGCTTGCAGTGACAAGATTAGATTACATCTCATTGAACTGTTATCCAAAGGGAGCCACGAAACAACCCAGAGTATAGCCAAGAATATAGGATGCTCTCCACAAATTGACAGAAATGTCCTATGTTAAAACATACACACACACACACACACACACACACACACACACACACACACACATACACACACCTCATTGAAAGGAGAGAATTGGAGATTATATCCATATAGGCCTTCATTCCTCCATGCTAGTGTTCTGGGTACTGGAACATACTCTGCACACAACCAAAGAGAAACATAAACACCAAGCTACCTACAAACCCTTCTAATCTACATTGGTGTCCTGCCTGGAAGATATACTAATACAATGTTCAATGTTGGCACAATGTTTGTAGGAGAAACCAACCAATAACTTAATTGATTGCTTGGAAAATCATTGTTTTCACTAGATGGAAACTATTTCTAATGCTGCTTGGGGAATCAAGAACTTGAGACTAGAAACCCCACAGAGAAAATGGAAAACCTAGTGCTACTATTCTACTGAAGTAGTATAGCAAAAAGAAAATGAATTATAATGACATTCTGCTATACTCATAGATCAGTATTTTGCTAAGCTGTGGAAACCTCTTCCAGTAGCTAATAAGAACAAACACCAAAACAAAATCAGACATTGTGCAAAGAATGAGAGAACCTATGACACTCAACTCCAAATGCCTCTTCTCAGGTTCAGGGAACCCTGTGGAAAAGTAGGCAGAATGAGTGCAAGAATCAGAGGAGATGAAAGAGATGAAGGCAACTAAGCCTTCTAAATGCAAAAAGATCTACACATATATTTACTCACAGTCAGCATGAACCAGGTCTTCTCATGTTTGCAAGAGATGTGTTGCTAGACTTGAAAGAAGATACAAGTCCCTCTACATAATCCAGAAGAAATCTCCAAAATGGTAAATTACAATGGAAAATTTAGGTTTCTCCAAGGAATCTCACTGGAGAAACAACCTATTCTTTTTTATTTTATTGAAGATCAGTAATTTTATTTAAATTAGAAACAAGATTGTTTTACATGTCAATCACATATCCTTTCTGCTCCCCAGGGAGGATGAGGCCTTCCATGGGGGAATCTTCAGAGTCTGTCATATCTTTGGAATATTGCCTAGACCCTGTTCCATGTGTCTAGGCTGAGGGAGTATCCCTCTATGTGGAAGGGCTACCAAAGTATATTCCTATGCTAGGGATAAGTAGTAATCTAATACAAGAGGTCCCATAGATTTCTGAGGCCTCCTCACTGACACCCATGTTTATGGGGTCTGGATCAGTTCTATGTTGGTTTCCCAGCTATCAGTCTGGGGACCCTGAGCTCCCCTTTGTTCAGGTCAGCTGTTTCTGTGGGTTTCACCAGCCTTGTCATGACCACTTTGCTCATCACTCCTCCTTCTCTGCACCTGGATTCCAGTTCAGTTCAGTGTTGAGTTATGGGTGTCTGCTTTTACTTCTATCAGCTGCTGGATGAAGGCTCTAGGATGGCATGTAGTTAGTCATCAATCTCATTATCAGGGGAAGGATTTTAAGGTAGCCTCTCCCCTGTTGCTTAGATGGTTAGTTGGTGTCATCCTTGTAGATCTCTGGATTATTGCAGTAGTGCCTGATTTCTCTTTAGACCTATGATGGCTCCCTCTCTTTTGGTATCTCTTAATTTTCTCTCCTCTATTCTTCTTCCCCTTATACAACCTTCCTGCTCCCTATGTCCTCCTCATCCCTCCTCTTCTCCCCTTCTCATTCTCCTAGCTCCCTCTCCCCTCTGCCCATGCTCCAAATTTTCTCAGGAGATCGTGTCCCTCTTAGGGTCCTCCTTGTTTCCTAGCTTCTCTGGAGGTGAAACAACCTACTCTTAAGTGTAGGCAGCATGCCCACCAGTGGATCGCAAACAGAAAACATACTCGAAGGCATCTTCTGAAGCCTCTTTTATTCATATTAATATATAAAAGGTTGCTTTGTTTTTCTTTCTATCATTTTTTTAAATTCATTTTTATTATATTTACATAACATATAATATGATGGGGAATGTACTGTGTATGTTTATCTTATGGATTGTTAAATAAAATACTGTTTGGCCAATGAAACAGCATGTTAGGCAGGACTAGGAGTCAAAGAGGATTCTGGGAAATGTAGTAGAGAAGTGATGATCCAGACAGGAAATGACATAGCAAGGAGACTCATATTTAAGCAAAGGAGAAACAGGAAGGGTCCCTTTTTCCCCTTGCTCCTCCAGCAGCACAATGTGATCCACCAGCAAGAAAGGACGCCAATAAGGCGTCCGATAAGTCTTATAAAATATATAGATTTATGATAATTAAGACTGAGCTAGCAGATGAGGAATCCTAGTCATTGGCCAAACAGCTTTGAACCTAATGTAAGTTTCTGTGTATTCATTTGGGCCTAACTCGGGCGGGCGGCTGGCATAAAGCTCACATGTGGCAGTGAGACTCTGCGGCTTTTGGCAGAAAGATTTATCGTAACAATAATATTTTATTATATATTATGATATATCACATAAAGTTATATTCATGTCATCTTTGTTCTGGAATATGTAAGCTTATGTATTCATATACATTTTTAAAATTTTTAATTTTAAAATTTTAATTTTAAAATTTTTAAAATTTTTACAAATTATTCTATACCACAAGAGAAAGATTTACTTTAAGCATCATTACTCAACACACAACACTGAGCAAATATCTTTCTTAATGGAAAATTCTTGAAGTTTTGGAATTTTCCTGTGTTGATAACTGATTCATGTCTATTTTATACCGTAGAGGAAGGCTCAGGGCTCTTTCTTATTAACCTCTCAGGGAATTCAATTCTTAGTAACAGGTAGTTTCCCTCCAGAAGCTATATCTGGACTTTAGATACCTAGGATCCTCATTTTTTGAAGCTTTTGTCTCATTCAGATTCCTACCCTGAAAATTCCTATCTATCCTGATGATACTTTTCTGCCTCTCAGGTATTCCCCTCTTTTAGAGTCGGATGGCAAACTCCTGGGCTACTAAAACTTCATGATTCACTCATTTCACTTCTATGTTTGTTTAATTTAGAAAATTGTCTCCTTTATTTCCTCTAGATAAGGAGAGAATATCATATCTTTTTTACTATATGTACAAGGCAAAGGATTTTTTTATATTATAGTCTATGGGAAAGTAACTTCTTGCGAAAGGTTCTGATTCCACAAGGACAGGAAAACATAAATAAATTTAGGTTAGTAAAATTTTTATCAAAAATTGTATAAATATCTATACATATTTAAAAAGATTACACACACACACACACACACACACACACACACACACAACACACACACACACACCTTTTACCAACGAAAAATGAGAAGATATAGCTCCCTAAAAATCTGAATAGTGGAAAAATAAAACCTTTAATATTTTTGATTTCCTTAAAATACCATGTCTACTATCACATTGGGTAAATATTAGAATTTCTTCATTGAATAATGTATAAGTACAAGTACTTTTGCAATAGAAAGACAGAGGTTAATTACTTTTTTCATTGTTTGCAAAGTTGATGAACTCTCTCAATTATATCAGAAGCTAAATTAAATACAAACACCCAAGCAAAATGTATCCAGCAAAAATTGATTCTGTTTACTTTTAAATACTATCTGCATTTGTAGTTTAAGCAATACAAAATACTTCATTACTATTAACAATATATATATATATATATATATATATATGTAAATTATATACAATGCCAAAGTATGTATAATGCATTTTGCCTTCAATAATGCTATATTTCCTCTGTACTTATTTTATTTCTAGTGTCTAAAGAAAAAGTCCAAAATTATCACTAAAAGCAGATAGTTTGATCCCAGCCTTCAATAACATCCTACCTGCTTGCTTTTTTAATGTACTAAAATATAGACTGTGTAGCTTTATTAATACTACTATTTAGTGTCAAAATTTCGCTGATTCTGAAGATCACACAGGTGTGTGAATGTTATAAAGCAGTGGCTATTGTATATATATATATATATTATATCTTTTGAATTCATCTCCTATATTTACATTGACTATAATGTCTATAGAAAAGTTGCTGCACTGGCTAGTGTCAACTTACCATGAGCTGGAATCATTTAGTAAGATGGAACCAAAACTGTGAAAATGCTTTTGTGGCTCTTTCTTGATTAATCTTTGATATAGGAAGGCTCAGCCCATTGTAAGTGATGCAAACCTTGAGCAGGTGGTTTTCAACTGTATAACAAAGCAAGCTGATCAACCCATTAGAAATAAGCCAATAAACAGTGCTCCTCCATGGCTGATGTCTGCCTGAGTTTTTGTTTTTAGTTTTATGCTTTGACTTCTATCTCTTGCTTCCTTTTATGACAGATTGTGATAGTTTTTGGTCAGTAGTTTTATCCCAGCAATAAAAACTATAACAAGCAACATAAATACAAAATTACTCTTTTATTACTCCAAGTTATTCTTTCTGCCTTAAAACCATCTAAATTCACATCAGCAGTTTATAAATACCCAATATGCTAATTGGTGCATTGACACAAATTTTAAGAAAATGGACATACACCCAAATAAAAACTATACCTTGTTCCCTTTAGAAGCCGATTATCACTTAAAACACAGAATTGCAAAATAATACCCAATATTCATAATTTGAAAGAAATATATTATAACTTAAATATTTATTTACTTGTGCAATATCTGGAGATTATCTTTTTAAAATAAGTATTAAATATGAAGTAAAGCAAAACCTCATATTGTACATTGATAAATTGTGCTTACCTAACACTATACTTGCATTCCCCTTAGTGAGGCATGGGAGTGTCCTGAGTGATAGCATGATTAGATGATGCTGTCCAATAAAGCCTTGGGTTTGACAACAAGGTCAGGTGGAGACCACCCACATTCAGGACGTTCATTCTGCCATATTAACAATATTACAGGAAACATAGTAGTTTCTATGCTTACTTCAATAAACTACTCATCTCTTTTCTGTTAGGGAAGGTTGTCCCTAACACTGTAATTATGTAAATATTTTTTTTCTAATTTCCTTTTGTTACTGTTGTTGAAATCATTAAATTGCCCACGCACTATATTAAACTTTACTTTGTGAAAATATGTACTAGCTTCACAAAAATTAAAATATTAGTGATTAAAATAACAAATTAAAAATTTCTCAGAAAGCAATTCAAAACGATTTGAACTCTCTGAAATGTACGTAATGATGATTTTGAAATGAGTCCACTGATCCTTTCACAACCTAAAAGATAGAATCTAATTTCCTGTCTTTTAATTTTTATTCATTTAATGGAGGATAAGATGTATTTAATCATTTCAAATAATCACAAGGAACTGGGATTGACATGTGTATCATCAATATTAAACAGCATGATACATTTTTTTTTCTCACAAGAAAAGACTCCAAGTTGTTAGAATATTCATCCAGCCACACAGTCTTGTGTATTAGGCCACATGATTAGAAATTACAGCTTTATACTAATATGCAGGAAAGAAAGGAAGTGGAGCAAAGAAACAGGATTGCTTCCCAACAGCCATTATGGACCACCATCTGAAACAGCAACAAATTTAACATAGGTTTATCCTAAGCTGTGGACTGGAACCCTGCAACTTCTAGGTTTAATATCTGGACCCACAATAAAACTAGCACTTAATGCTTTGTTTGTCCTTCCATGGCATTAAATTGTTGTGGTTTAAGACATGCAGCAAATAAATATATAATTTACATTGAAAAAAGCTTTATTTTACTAATATAGCTGTCTTACTAGGACAGCTGCATATATGAACTTTCTGTCCTTTTCTCGTGGTCTAATAAAGCATTGTATTAAATTGGTTTACAAAATGATTAATATTTTTAAATGACTTGCCAACTTGCACAGGCAAAATCTCAGGAGATCACACTCCCACATGGATATCTGCAAATAATCAATGCCTCTTGAGATAAGGAGACTCAGTCTTCTAGCGGGATGAACCTCATGACAGCATATTCAATCACATATGCTCAGCCCTAGGTAGATATTCAGAGTAACACTAAATGAACATGTGCGCGCGTGTGTGTGTGTGTGTGTGTGTGTGTGTGTGTGTGTGTGTGTGTGTGTGTGTGTAATAATTAAAGAATAAGGGAGCAGCAGACAGTATAAAAGGAGATGGGGGAAAGACAAGTGGAAATGATGCAAGTATGGTATTCATGTATGAAATATCTTAATGAAAATTTAAGTAAAAAGTGATATAATATTCATCTACTATAGAAGACTAATATGGGCAGAAGGGTAGAGATCTAACCAGATTAAAAACAGCAACACGTCAGAGCTCAAAAGATTTCTTATGGAGAAAACCATCTCCCTCACAGTCATACTAGTAGTACATAATGAGGAGACTGGGAAGTGATAGAGGATATTGCATTCAGAAAGTCTCCCTGCACCAGTGAACACAGTGTATAAAGTGAAGAGAAATGATCAAAGATTTCACTAACAGAGTTTTAGCAAAACGTTACCTAGTTTATAAAACCATAGGAACTCAGTAGGTTTTTCTTCTTGTTGTTTGTTTAATTTTGAACAAATAAGAAAATATACATCAGATGATATACTGCTGATGTGTGGCAAACAGGAAACACACATAGTAACCAAATCAGAGTGAAGTAACAGATCAGGGTTAGTTAATACATAGAAGCAATCTGTGAGTTTCCTTTGATACCCAAAGAGCAGCAGTTCACAGATGTTAACTTAAAAACCATTCCAACAGAAATATTGCTGGTTAGGGACATGAGATATTGAAGCACTTTTTTTTCTTATAGTGTCTTTATCAGAGAGATGGGAACTCAGAAAACTCAAATTTATGCCGTCCTGCTACTCTAAATTATCTCTCACAAAGGTTTCGCTCCAGTCCTCTGAGAGATTTGAACAAGCAAATGGCAAAAGCAGGAATGGCAATAAAGATTCCCACATTACTTCACTATAAATACTTAAGATGTGTTTCCAAATGTGACAAGAAATATTACTAGCAATTGCAGATGCATAAATGGAGCAAGAGCAAAACTCTTTCCTCAGAGGCATCAATAAAAAAAGACTATTATAAAGAACTACAAAATAATTTCTTTATCCAAAAGCTCTGAAGCAGTTATTAAACCAGCTGTTTGCAAGAGTACACAAATCTGCTAAGTTGCAGTTGGGTAACTGTTAAATGTTAAAGCAGTGAATGATCAACGCCTAGCAGATGGGCTGGGAATGGGTGAGGAAATGGCAGTGTTAATACCGCCAGGCTGAGATGTTCATTTGTGCTGTGCTATGTGCAGACGGGGTGAATAATGAAGGTTCTGTAATAATTGTGTAAATCCCAACATTATTAAATCGATTCAGCTGGGGTTTCTTAATATATGTGAAGCACTTGATGTACTCTGAGAAATACCTCCTCTTTGGCGAAAGCTGTTCTCATTAACTCATACTGCTTTATTTGCTGTGACCTCGGTGTTCCCGTTAAGTAATGAGTGGAATAAGAATTAGAAATCCACTTTCAGTCTCAGTATTAGGAAGGAGGGAAAATGTTTTCATATTAAGGAAAAAAAGTGTCAAGCCTGAGCATTGCATTAGATTGGCCCTCGGCATTAATTTACCTATCAGGTTCAGTTAGTGCTTACTTTAGTCTATTTAAGAGTTTATAATTAGCCTTGTACTTTAGGGGTTTGAAAAAGTTGCCTTTCTTAGTGTTTATTTTAGCGAAAGGAAAGTCATATTCCTACATCTCCTACTTTTTAGCTTAACTTGGCATTTTTAGGGTTTCTGATTGATTATTTATGTTTTTTTTATTTGCCATCATATAACTGTGGAGGTCTCAGAAAAAAGAGCTCTGGGAAAGGGTGGGGGGTGGGGTCTGTATAAGACTTTCTCAAACTGAATACTGTTGATAACCTGCTTGGGTGCTGCCTTGAAATGATGTTTTTAAAATTTCTCTAGGTTTGTCTAAATGTCTGGAGCATCTGCCTCTCACGAATCCTACCAATGTCCCAAACAAACATGATTCTAGTTATTGTAATGCCCTGGAAACAAGACCTTCCCTTGTAAAAGCTACGTGTGTAGATAATCCAAGAGAAAATGTTCCTTTTTGGTCGATAGACATTTGCTCACACTGTGACCCTCCTAGGTTTCATGCTTTACTGGAAAAGTCTGTTAATTGTTGTGGTGTGGCTCAATCCTCTCCCGCCCCACACCTTTAAACCAAGAGATTTCTGCTTGAATATTGTACCCAGGATTAAGTACTCAACCCTAGGTGCAGAGGCAGCAGCAAGCAACCAGCTGACAGGAAGGAGGACGGATAGAGAAAACCACAGGAAGTAGAAGGGAGGGGCATTCAGTTTGTCTTTTGGTTTGAAATGGTGGGAGAAAGGAAGTCTTCGAGGACATTGGCTGGGTCTTTCTGGGTCTCTCTCAGCTAGCAGGCTTTCACCCCGGCATCAGGCTGTAGAGTCTGTATTGGTGAAATTGAATGGTTGAAGTTTTGAGATTTTTTATAAAAAAAAAAGTGCATAATGCACAGATGTTCCCAAAGAATTAGAATTTTTTTAAATGCATGTATTAATAAGTCAAGTCCCACATGATCCTGTAAGACTGCCAATGTTTTGAGATAATACTGTGACCTAATTTGTTTTTGTATGTTAAAGAAGTAATTTTAATAAAACATGTTTAAATGAAAGAATGTGCTATGTGTTTTTCAAAATATTTTTCAAGACAGTAACCTACCAAAATATGTTCATAAATGTTAAACTAAAGTGTATTACATGCTATAAACACATTTCCAACATTGAAGAGTCACATTTTACACAAGCAAATAAAAGAAAGTAAATGTCTTCCGTTAAAATTTAAAATAATTTCCAATAATTTCATTGAAATATGTGTGTCCACACATGTATACATGCATGATCACATACACATATGTGAATATCTGTATTTATAGGTACTGAATATTTGTATTATATAGTGTATTATAATTTTATAAACATGGTCTTCATAATTCTTTAAATAAAGTAAGACACAAGTGGTTAGGGATCTAAGGACATTTTCAGAAATTGGCCTGTTGGTATTATAGCATATTTTTGCCTTTATGATTGTGATTATATTCAGTAAAGAACTTGAGAAATCATTATTTACACTGGGTCTATATTTCACCACTGAGCATTAGAAGTTTCATATACCTTTCCTCAAATTACTTTTGGTTAATTTTTGAAATAATTATCAGAAATAATTTTAATGAAGTGAATAATTATAATAATGTGGAGAATTAATCAGAACATGTCTTCATGTAAATCAATGCTATAAAATTTTCATCATTACCATAAGAGTTTCAGGTACTGTCAGTAATATACTATGACTAAACAATCAACATTTCAATGAGAAACAATACTGAATGAATCTAGTGTTTCAAACGATTATTGAAAAGAACGTAATGAAAAACCATAATACATGGTTATTAGTTTTTTAAATTACATTGGTGCTAGGTTCTCTGGGGAAAAACATAGATGTTGCATATTTATACTAGGGACTGCAATTAAAGTATATTTGTGTAGATGACTAAAGCAATATATACTTATTATCATTTAGTATCAAATTATTCATTATTTGGTATTATCTATAGAAAATTCTGGAAAAATTTATTAAACAACAGAGAATTCCAAGACCAAAGATTTATCTTAATGACTTGCAGACAGGCAGATGTTAATAAAAATAACTTAAATGTCCAGTGTAGGAGGTTTTTCAACAAAGAAGCTTGCATTAACATACTTTATCAAGCCACAAAATATGATTTCAAGGCATGGTGTTGCATATCTTCAAACCCAGTACTTGGGAGGCAGAAGCAGGTTAATCTGTTAGTTCATATCCAACCTGGTCTACATAGAGAGTTGCAAGCTAACCAGAGCTATATAATGAGGCCCTGTCTTTTAAAAAGTAATAAATGGGATTAGAAGTCTTTATTTGCAATATGATCTGTGCTCCTACACATAACAATATCTCTGTTGAGTTCAAAGCACATAGATAAAGAAATATATATGAAAGCTATACACATTGCTTCTTAACTTTCTCATGGACTAACAGACTCATTGAATCAATGGGTAACAAAATATTGGTCTATTTATAATATATAAAGGAATCTTCAATTCAGAAAGGGAACACAAGAAATATCTGAATTACTCACCTGGCTGATAGTTCAAAGTTCTTTACAAGAAGATAGTTCTACTGGAATATATCTCCATTAATTTATTTCTGTTGACTCTAATATTCTCTCAAAGCTGTGTCTAGGAACTAGTCATGATAATAACAAAGGCATGGAAACATCATCTCAAAGGTACAGAAACCAATCAAATATGGCAGGCAGTGGGATGCAGGGTCTGTTTGTCATCTAATGTTATAAGAAGTAAATTTGAAGTCTCTTCCATATATTTACATCCAATTATATTTCTGAATGAGTAGAACAAATAGATGTTTAAATACACATTTTCTTAATTCAGCATACCATTTTATACATTTTCTTAATTCAGCATACCATTTTATGAAACCAACTTCTTGTTTTCAAAATCCACTTAATCACAAGATTCATTTTCCATATATATGAGAAATAATCAATTTTTTTCCAATTTGAAATTAATCCCCAAACAGCAATTCCTAAGTAGAACATTATTTGCTAAACAGTAACAGTTAATACATAGTAATATTGTGCATGTCTGTTTTATTTCTCTACCATGTTAACCTGACTTTTCGTCCAAGCAAAGTTTAGACAGCACTATGTAATCCAGGATGATCTCAAACTCATGGGTACAAGTGATCCTCCTGTTTTAGCCTTTTGAGAAGGTGAGATTATAAGCATGTAGTTAATTTTGAGTTTAAAAAAGTATTTCTAGTTCATGTCATCCTTGTAGGTCACTGGAAATCTCTCTCGTACCACATCTATCCTCAGACCTATAATGGCTACCTCTAATATGGTATTGCTTATACTGCTCTCCTATATTCTTCCCCCAACTCAATATTTCTGCTCCCCTATTTCCTCCTCCCCTCTCCTCTTCTCCTCTCATGCTGTCAGCTCCCGATCACCTACCCTCATGCTCAAAATTAGCTCTGGAGTTCCTGGCCCTTCCCATTCCTGGGGTACATGCATTTTTTCCTTAGAGTCCTTCTTGTTTCCTAGTTTCTTTGGTGAAGTGGATTGTAGGCTGGTAATACTTAGCTCTGTGTCTAAAATTCATATATGAGTGAGTACATGCCATGTTTGTCATTTTTGTGATTGGGTTACCTCAATCACAGTGGTTTCTTCTAGTTCCATCCATTTGCCTGTGAATGTCAAGATTCCATTACTTTTTTCTGCTAAGTAGTAGTCCATTGTATAAATGTACCATATTTTCTGTATCCATTCTTCAGTTGAAGAGCAACTAGGTTGCTTCCACATTCTGACTATTACAAACTATGCTGCTATGGACATGGTTGAACATAAGTCCTTGTATGGGCGTGATTTTTTGCGTATATGCCCAAAAAGGAATTGCTGGATCTTGAGGTAGACTGATTCCCAGTTTTTGGGGCAACCACCATACTGATTTCCAAAGTCCTCTTACAAGTTTGCACTCTCACCAGCAATGGAGAAGCATTCCTTTTTCTCCCTATCCTCTCCAGCATAGATTGTCATTGGTGCTTTTGATTTTAGCCATTCTGAAGGGTATGAGGTGGTATCTTAGAATTGTTTTGAGTTGCATTTCTCTGATGGCCAAGGATTTTGAGCACTTTCTTAAGTATCTTTCAGCCATTTCAGATTCCTCTGTTGAGAATTCTCTATTTAGTTCTGCACCACACTTTTTAATTTCATTGTTTGGTGTTTTGGTGGCTAGCTTCTTGTATACTTTGGAAATCAGCTCCCTGTCAGATGTGGGGTTCATGAAGATCTTTTCCCATTCTGTGGGGTGTCATATTGTCTTACTGACTGTGGTCTTTGCCCTACAGAAGCTTCTCAGTTTCAGGAGGTCCCATTTATTAATTGCAGATCTCAGTGTCTGTGCTACTGGTGTAAAGTTCAGGAAGCAGACTCCTGTGCCAATTCCTTTAAGGGTATCTCCCACTTTCTCTTCTAGAAGATTCAGTGTGGATGGATTTATGTTGAGATCTTTGATCCATTTGAACTTAAGTTTTATGCATGGTGACAGGTATGGATCTATCTGCAATCTTCTGCATGTCTGAATCCAGTTGTGCCAGCACCATTTGTTGAAGATGCTCTCTTTCTTCCATTGTATAGATTTAGTATCTTTATCAAAAATAAGGTATTCATAGGTGCATGGGTTAATATCAGGGTTTTCAATTTGATTCCATTGGTCTATCTATCTATTTTGGTACCATTACCAAGCTGGTTAAAGAACTATGGCTCTATAATAGAGCTTGAAGTCAGGGATGGTGATGCCTCCAGAAGATCCTTTATTGTTCAGAATTGTTTTGGCTATCCTGGGTTTTTTTTTCCATATAAAGTTGACTACTGTTCTTTCGTGGTCTGTGAAGAACTGTGTTGGGATATTGATGGGGATTGCTTTGAATCTGTAGATTACTTTTGGCAAGATTACCATTTTTACTATGTTGATTCTACCTATCCAAGAGCATGGGAGATCTTTCCATTTTTTGGATCTTTAATTCCTTTCTTTAAATACCCAAAGTTCTTACAGTACAGGCCTTTCACTTTTTTTACTTAGTGTTACTCCAAGATATTTTACGTTGCTTGTGGACATTGTGAAGGGTGATGTTTCTCTGATATCTTTTCTTTGGATTTATCATCTGTATATAGTAGGGCTACTGAATTTTGAGTTAAGTTTTTATCCTGCTACTTTGCTGAAGGTGTTTATCAGCTATAGGAGTTCCCTGGTAGGGTTTTTCAGGCCACTGATGTAGACTATCATATTATCTGCAAATAGTGAAATTTTGACTCCCTCCTTTCCAATTTATATCCCTTTGATCCTCTTTTCTTGTCTTATTGCTCCAGCTTGAACTTCCAGTACAATATTGAAGAGATATAGAGAGAGTGGACAGCCTTGTCTTATTCCTGATTTTAGGGGAATCATTTGAGTTTTCATTTAGTTTGATGTTGGCTGTTGGTTTAGTGTATATTGCTTTTATCATGTTTAGATATGTTCCTGTTACTCCTGTTCTCTCCAAGATCTTTATCATGAAGGGATGTTGGATTTTGTGAAAGGCTTTTTCAGCATCTAGTGAAATGATCATGTGGATTTTCTTTTTTAACTTTGTTTATATGGTGGATTACATTGATGGATTTTTTTATATGTTGAACCATCCTTGCATCCCTGGGATGAATCCAACTTGATCATGGTTAGATGATTTTTCTTATATGTTCTTGGATTAGATTTCCAATATTTTGTTGAGTATTTTTACATCGATGTTCATGAGGGATATTGGTCTGTTGTTCTCTTTTTTAGTTGTATCTTTGTGTGGCTTGGGTATCAAACTGATTGTAGCCTCATAAAAAGAGTTTGGCAATGTCCCTTCGGCTACTATTGTGTGGATCGATTTGAGGAGTAGTGGTATTAGCTCTTGTTTGAATTTCTCATAGAATTCTGCAGTGAAGCCATTTGGCCGTGGGCTTTTTTAGGTTGGGAGACTTTTGATGACTGTTTCTATTTCAGTAGGGGTTATAGGTCGATTTAAACTGCTTATCTGATCTTGGTTTAATTTTGGTAAGTGATATCTATCCAGAAAATTATCCATTTCCTTTAGATTTTCGAATTTTGTGGAGTACAGTTTTCAAAGTATGACCTGAAGATTCTCTGGATTTCTTTTTTGTCTGTTGTTATACCCCCCTTTTCATTTCTGATTTTGTTAATTAGCATGCTCTCTCTCTGCCTTTTGGTTAGTTTGGATAGAGGTTTGTCTATCTTGTTGATCTCCTCAAAGAACCAACTCTTTGTTTCATTGATTCTTTGTAATGTTTTCCTAGTTTTTACTTTATTGATTTCAGCCCTCAGTTTGATTATTTCCTGGCATCTACTCCTCCGTGGTGAGATTTTCTTTTTGCTCTAAAGCTTTCAGTTGTTCTGGCAATTCTCTAGTGTGTCTTTTCTTGTTTCTTCATGAGGGCTCTTGGTGCTGTGAAGTTTCCTCTTAGCACTGCTTTCAAAGTGTGCCATTAGTTTGGTTGTGTGTGTCTTCTACATTCTCATTACATTCTAGGAAGTTTTAATTTCTTTTTTATTTCTTCCTCAATCCAGGAATGGTGTAATTGGGTGTTATTTAATTTTCACTAGTTTGTAGGTTTTCTGCAATTTGTATTGCTGTTGAATTCAAACTTTAAAGCATGGTGATCTACTAAGATACAGGGGGTTATCTCAATTCTTTTGTATCTGTGGAGGTTTGTTTTGTTGACAATTATGTGGTCAATTTTAGAGAAGGTTCCATGTGGCACTGAGAAGATTTTATATTTTTTGTGTTTGGATTGAATATTCTATAGATATCTGTTAAGCCCAGTTGGGTCATAACTTCTGTTATATCCTTTGTTTCCCTGGTCTCAAGTTAGTGGTACTGTTTGGAGAGATTATGGAATTTTTGCCAGGTGTAGCCTTGTGGGAGGAAGTATGTTACTTGGGGTAGTTGTTGAGTGTTTAGAGACTTAACCCCTTTCAGCATGCCCCCTGTTTCCTGTGGACAGTTGAGATGTCATCATCTAGGCAGTAGAGGTGTGATTGTACTATGGCTGTCTGTTACCATTCCTCACCCCACCCACTTTTATGGACTTGCCCTTTGGAAGCATAAGTACAATTAAATTGTGTTTTAGGATGGTAGCTAGTTCAAGCATAAAATGATGGAATGAAGAATCTCAAGAGGTGTTAAATGAGTTGAAATGTGGCACTTGCAGGATGGCATCAGATGTATAAGAATACTGCAAAACATAATTAGACATATAAACTTTTGTGTCATTGACCTTGATAAGGTGTCTAAATAATTCCTGGAGAAAGAACTATCTCCCCAACTGCATCCTGCAGCATCTGATGAAAATGAATAAAACTTGGCCTTCATTTTCATGACACAAAAAACTACTCAAAATGTATCTAGTGCTCAAAAATAAAATCTAAGCTATGAAAATTTAAAAGAAATACAAATTCAAGTATTTATAACTTTGGGTTGGGCAATGAATTCTTGATTTACATGCCCAAAGTAAAAGAAAAAGCAAAAAAAGTTGCCCTTCATAAAAATGTTATGATTACATTTCTGTTTTCCTTCAACCCTTGATTCCTTTTATTTCTTCTCTTCTTATCAAGTTATAGCATTGTCTAAGATTATACATAAAAGCAAAATAACTATGAATCTATTGCCCAGAATGAGCTGAAGAAATATTTTCTAATACCATAAATTGTTATTTATTTGTTGTACAACAGATATTTGGCATGGGACACATGTGGAGGACAGAACACAATCTTGGATGTTGGTACTCACAACACAGTTTGAGTTATGGAGGGGTTCTTCTTATTTGTCTGTACAAATTCCAGTCTAGTTGACACACAAACATCTTCCATCTCAGCACAGGAATAATAGAACTACATCTTTACACTATCAGGTTTGTCTTTATTTATGTTCCTGTCATCCAGAGTCAGGCCCTTTTGCTTGTGTGGGAAGCATTTTTTTCATACCAAGCACTCTTCTAAAGCTTGAATCTGATACCTTAGTCTAAGAAGTGCACAAACTGTTTGGTGGTTATGACTGAACTTTCTTCAATCAAGAAGGCTGATATATTTCTTTAAATATTTCTTTGAAGCTACAATGGATGTACTGGAATCTTCTTTCCAACTGGGAGTTGGAAATCTAACTTGTCAACCTAGATTTTGTAGATTGGATAGATTTTGTTTACAAGATCCACAACTCAGCATTTCAAATATGTTGGAAGAAAACAAAATGCCCTTTTCTATTGCAGAAGTCAGTGTATGAGGAAAGATTGAGAACTAAGTCAATGTCTAAAATTGGAAATTGGACTAGACAGAAATTCCTAGAGTCTTTTCTTGTTAAACATAGGATATTAAATAGTATACTAGAAAAAATTAAATGGAAAGAGATTCATTTCACCAATAAGGTCAATGTTCTAAATTAGAATATTACACATCATTAAATTAGCATTTATGAGATATAATTAATAATTCATCCCCAGCACATTTTTAAAAGTTCTTTAGAATCACTGTATTTATTCAGTGATGAATTAAGTGATTTAATTTGGTAAGAATTCACAATCAGGGTCCATAACTCTCTTGATTAGGGAGTAGAAATAATAGAAAATAATAATAAATTAAGGTCATCCTGTTAGAAAACTTCTCTGTGAGTTGAGAAACAGGGATATTTTCCCCAGCCCTTTTTACACATCCCCATTCTAAAATATATACATTATTCCCTTGTTTCTTATATGTAAATTTTATAATATGAAGCCTGGGAAAAAAGTCCCTGCAAACCATTTAACATTGGGATTTTCAACTGTTAAAAAAACACAGTATAATCTCTAACAACAACCTAGAGACATCTCCCCTCACATCCACAGAAAAGTGTAATCTTTAACCCTTATCAACGAAATTTTTCTTTGCAGCAGAGACCACAAAGAACACCACAACAAATAAAAATGCAGAATTGTGGAGCCCTGACCCAGTGGATGCATGTATAACACACTATTGCACCTAAGTTATGGAAGAGAGGGTGGAAAGATTGTAAGAGACCGAGGATCAGGAAGTCTGATGTTTGATTATGACTCATCATAACAACAGAAGTTGCACCCATAAAGTCTCCCCAACATGACTACCTAAAGGAGAAATGGTAAGGATAACACAAATGAATATACCAGAGTAGATAGAGATAAGTGCAGGAGACTTGAAACCTACACATAAAATTATAGCCTTCTGAGAGTGGTTGTGAGTGGTCAATGTTTTCTCAAAGAATTTCTCATTGACCCCTCATATTGTTTGTTTGTTTGTTTCTACTGTATTTGTTTCATCCATTAGTGTAATTGTTTCTTGCTATCTGCTCTTTTGGTTTGATTTCATTCAATTTTGTTTTGTTTTGTTGCTTTCAGGATGCTGTTAAATTGCTAGTATGAAATCTTTCCAATTTTTTATGTAAGTAATTTGCACTATGAACTTGCCTCTTAGAACCACCATTATTGTATTCTAAGTTTGAGTATTTAGTGTATTCATTTCATTTTAATTCTAGAAAGTCACTAATTTCTAAACTTCAATCTTGATTATTTTTCATTCCGTGATTTGTTCAATTTTAATGTGTGTGCAAGCCTTCTGTTTTTTTTCTGTTGCTATTGATATCCGGCTTTACTCAGTGATGATCAGCTGAGACAAAAAGTGTTATTTCAATTTTCTTGATTTTTGTGGAGTCTTGCTTTGTGTCATAACATGTACTCAATTTTGTAGGAAGTTCTATAATGTGTTGAGAAGTACATTCTTTTGTGTAAGGGTGAAATGTTCTGTAAATACCTGCTAGGTATTTTGGGTTCATAATGTCAGTTGGCTCCAGTATCTCACTGATTAGTTTGTTGTCTGGATGACTTGTCTATTGGTGATAAGTTATTGAAGCTAGCTAGTCACTATCAAGTGTGTGGGGTCAATATGTGATTTAAGCTGAAGTAGTGTTTCTTTTATAAACCTGGGTGCCCCTGTGTCTGGGGAATAGAATTTAGAATTGCAATGTACCTACTGGATTTTTGCTTTAATAAGTATGCCATGTTCTTCTCCATCTATGCTGATTAATTTTGTTGTGGCCTACTTTGTCAAATATTAAAATAGCTACACCAGCTTGCTCCTTGGGTCAATTTGCTGGGAATATCTTTTTGCATCTATTTACCCTGAGATGATGTCTATCCTTGATGTTAAGGTGTGTTTCTTGAATGCAACAAAAGGATGGAGCCTGTTGTCACTCTGTTAATCTGTGTCTTTTTATTGAGAAATTGAGATGATTTATATTGAGATCTCAATGAGAAGTGTTTTTTTATTTGTGTTATTATGATATGTGTGTGTGTATGCATGTTATTCTCCTGTTTATATTTGCTGATCAGGACTTATTTATTACTTGTTTTATAGGGTGTGGTTAAGCTCTTTAGGCTACATTTGTCCTTTTAGTGTATTCTGCAGGCTAGACTTCTAGATGGATATTGTTTAAATTGTATATTTCTCTTAAGTTTGGAAAGTTAGGTCTCTATAATAAAATGGTAGCAGAATTAAAATCATTTTGACTATGTATCATGTATTCCATATTTATGATATTTTAGGGTTACTATTGCTGTGACGAACACCATGAACAATGAAACTTGGGGGTGCTGGGTTTATTCAGTATACCCTTCCATATTTCATCACCAAAGGAAGTCAGGGGCAGGATTTCAAATGTAGAGGAACCAGGACCAGAAGCTAATGCAACAGCCATCAAGGAATGATGCTTACTGGATTACTCTTCATGGCTTGATAAGCCTGCATTCTGATAGAACACAGAGTGACTGTGACCCCACCCTTAATAATCTGGACATATTAGTCATTAATTACAAAAATACCCTACAGGCTTGCCTACAGCCTGATCTTATGAAGGCATTTTCTCAAATGAGGCTCCCTACTCTCTGGTGACTCCAGCATTTGTCAAGTTGACATAAAACTGGCTAGTGCATAGGACCAAGTGACTGTTGATCTTTTTCATTTATGATGTATTTAAATAGATTTTTACATATTGCATGAGAAAATTTCAAAACATTAATGATATTTAGATGAAAATACATCATATCAATTAATGATTGAGTGATCTCTTGATTAATTTTAAGTGGTCAATAAAAGTTTTAATATATTATGTTATAGATAGCATAGATTTTGATAATCTGAATTATTAATGGCAGCTTTATGCACAAGAGAACTAAGGGATGTCAAGTCTTACACAAGATTGTATTCAATGTAACAAGATCCAGTAAAAAAAGATGTACTAACTAGAACCTAAACCCAGCTATATTATAGAAGATTCAGCAATTAGTCTTCCTGTATTATCAAATCATGATGAAGTTTGGTGGACAAATCTAATACTTCAAGGAAATAATAATATTAAAAACAAAATAATTAAAAATATCAATAATTCAAGTCTAGATGAGCAGGGGCAAAGGCATTCACAGAATAGACAGAGATACAGAGGCCGGTATCTACAGTGATCTACACCTGTTAATTTTAGCCTCATTTTGCTTGTATAGGTTCTTTTTTATATATAATTTTTAAATCTGAATTAGAAAGATTATTTTACATATCAATTCCAGTTCCCTCTACCTCCTCTCCTCCCCTGCCCCCCCAACTAACATCCTACCTATCCCTTACCATTTCTGCTGCCCATGTAGGGTGAGGCCTTCTGTAAGGGGTCTTCAGAATCTGTCATATCCTTTGGGATAGGGCCTAGGCCCACCCCCTTGTGTCTAGACTCAGGGAGTATCCCTCCATGTGGGATGGGATCCCCAAGTCCATTCCTATGCTAGTGATAAGTACTTATCCATTACAAGAGGTCTCCTCACTGACACCCACATTCAGGGGGTCTGGATCAGTCCCATGCTGGTTTCCCAGCTATCAGTTTGGGGACCAAGACCCTAAGAGAGGAAATAAGCATTGTATAGGTTCTTATCTAGGAAGATTTCTCTTGTGAGGATTTGAACTCAAGATGATATGGTTAAGAACTAACCATGAAAATCAGAATATGTGACATGTAAGTCATAGAGACAGTACAGTTAGCGTCAAGTATTTCAGGCCTCAGCCTTTTCTAATTCAATGGATGCTTTCTCTTTTTATCTTGTCCTTTTCCTTCTTCCTTTCTCTTCCCATATCTCCCCTTTCTTTCTTGACTGGATAACATTCATCTTATTTATCTCAGACTAGCCTTCAACTTGCTTTGTCACTGAACATAACTTTGAATTCTTGCTCTTCCCCATTTCCACTTCCAAGTGCTGAGATTTCAATAGGTGCACCATCCATTCTGTACCAACATGTTCTTCTTTATACTTATTTACTTATTATTAGCAGATAGATTGTCATAAGCATTGAGATATGGGTATGAATTTTTAAGAAATTTTTCATTTTTAAATTCTCAAACTAATAAAGTGAATTCAATTAAAGAGGAAGCAGGTGTTGAATCACAGAAGTAAATGGTTCTGGACAAAATCAGAAGTCAAAGACTGGCTTAGCAATAAAGACTCATGTTTAGAGTCTTATTTTATTCTCTCGTATATTTTAAAGGAATGGAACAATGTTGAGATGTTACATGAATTAGAGATAAATATGCTTGCATTTATCATAGACAGTAAAGTATGAAGTATTTGTCTTTTACTGTGTATCTTTCTTTCCATCACATAGTGTCTCCGTGTATCCATGGAGAGAGCCAATGATTTTCTTCCAAGTACACTCAGGGTTTTTATCAGAAAAAGTGGTTTTCTTGATGAAACTAGATTTTTAATTTGAATTTTCTGTTTGATGATCAAAGAGGCAATCTCTAGTTTTTACAAAGGTTTCCCAGTTTATCACCTTGACAGTCTTTACATGTATTAAATGCTAATCTTCACAAGCTTACAAATACCTGGACATACAATTACCATGATTATGCATTCTTCAACACCCTGCAGAGTTTGTGTTTGAAGTTGCTGATGCCTTCTGGGTGGAAAAGCTAGCTGCTTTGCAGCAAAACTCTCAGTCCTCCCAGTGCCAGCATTAAGAAAAGGGGCTGTGGAAACCTGGCTTCATTTCTAACTCCTTTATCAAGTAAAAAACAGGAGTCCTGAGTTAAACCTTAGTATTCAGATTGACACTGCCAATCCCAAATCAAGCTTCTGAAGAAAGAAGAGATCAGTTAATCTTTTCAGTTCATGGATAACTGAAATTAGTTGTTAAATAGGTAAATATTTGGAGGTTCTCAAAATAATCCTGTCAATGATATTAGGCAAGTCTCCTAACTAGCTCATTTAGGTTCTTTCTATTACCTATTGCATAAAATGAGTAGAAAATATGAGACTTTGAGATATATTCCCAAGTTGATATTAATTAATTGTACCAAAGATAAAAATACTCCTTTGATGACTTCATACCTTTCTAATACAACTATTTGAAGATAACATACAGATATAGTTACATTATTGAATTTAGACACATATATACTGAATTGCTGTTTTATGATCAATACTGAATAACAGAGTCACTACATTTTTAGCTGTTTATTTATTTCAACTATGTGCATGTGTGTGTGAGTCTGGTATATATGTGCTTTGAGTATGTGCCTATGTCCATGTGTACACTCCCTGTCTTAGCATCTCATCCAGGAAGGCCCATCTCCTTCTATCTTTGCCCCAGTGGGGTTTCAGGTACATGCATGCAGTTGCTCCTGTTTCTGCCCCAGTATCTCTACAGGGCTGCAGGTATACACACAGCTAAGCATAGCTTTTTATGTGAGGGCTGGAATTCAGGTGCTCATGCTTATGTAGCAAGCACTTATGTCTTCTGAGACACATCACCAGACAAATTTCACTACTGTCTATGGCACTAATCTATAAACAAAAGACCAGTGAAATTGCATTAATCTGTAACTCATGCACCCTGGAAAAAGTCTTCAGAAAGGAGCTAACACTATGAAAATACCATTCTTGTATCAGTTCGCTGGGTAGAAACAGAAACAAGTAGAAGAAGGGTTACTATATCAATAGTCACTGGTGGCCTAGAAGAGGACATAAAGATGGATATTCAAGTACGGAAAGACAGGGAATGGAAGCAATGAGGTTCTGTAATCATTGCAATCAGATGATGTAAATGGAAATATGTACACAGGCAATGATGATAACACTCCTTTTTAAAAATTTTATTTATATGTATAAGCCTATGAAACTGTGTTTCAGGAGCATGGACATACAGACTCCAGAAGATGGAGTCAGTTCCTCTAGACAAGAAGTTACAAGTAATTCTGAGCTACCAGGAGTGGACACTTGCAACTGAACTCAGGTCCATTAGAGAAGTGCTAGTAATTGTTAAACTATCTTGTCCATACCATTTAGCACTCTTGATTACCAAATTATACCTACCACCTTTTCACTATTTCACTGAATAGCTACCCTGAGAAATCTGGTCACTCCCTAGATCACTCTTTATATACCATGTGTGATTCCGCCTACAAAGAACTCTTTGGAGCTAAACCTAATTCTGGGATATGGTCCAACGCCTTCAAAACTCAGAGCTAAATAATGTCTTTTTCTTATGAAGTTCTCAGCTACAAGTATTTTGATGCAATAACAAAAAATAGGCAACCATCATACATGTCAGGCTGCCGGAGGGTGAAATTCTTATGATTTTAAAAGTTATGGAATTTGGTGCATGCACATCTTCCAAGAGATAATTATGACTTAATTAGGTATTCACCTGAAATGACCTTAAGTTTTTCAGACAAGAGAGGTTCTTATTTTCTGTCATGGAGAAAAGTCAAATTTGAGCATCTAAAGAATTCAAGGAGCTCAAGATTTTCCAGTCAGTCACATCCACACTCAAGCATTCTGAAACCAGGGACTGGGTTGTTCAATAGTCCACATCATGCATACTCAAGCATCCTGTCACCAGGTAACAGGTCCTTGATTCAGATACAGAAACTTTTCTGAGGCACTTTAGTTAATGTCACCATCATATCATGAACTGTAATTTCAGAAACTCTCTTAAAATGTTGTGGTAAGAAAATAGATGTGTTCATTCCATGTGATGAGTGGATGGTCAGCTGATGTAAAAGCACTATTTTCTTTATTGAGCACATCAAGTTCATTAGATGTGCTCAATAACTAACCCACTTCATATTCATTGTTACTATCCTTCCCATAATATCACAAGGGCACACTTCGTAAGCCAGTTCATGACCTTTGATGCCACACCCTTTGCAAATTTCCACTTGTAATATAGTCTTAGTCATTACTGTTGCAGCACACAAGGAGTTAGCTACCCATTAAATTACTTATCTAAAGGGAATCAGATCTTTGTTGCCATCTGCTGGGCATTGTCCAATTCTGTCCTCTTCTTTTTATCCTCTTCCTAGGCATCGTGGTGTTAACTATCCATTTCAGGATTCAGCTGGAAGAAAGCTGTGAGACAAGGATTCACATACAAACTGTTCACCAGGGAGATGCAGAGTATATTAGGAGGATAGTAGAGAAATGACAGAGACGAGAGAAAGGAGTTAAATATGCTGCATGCTAGTAAGGAAGATTCCATTGGAATGGAAAATCCTAATCTAGGCAGAAAGTCCATACCAGACACATTACTTGAATTGTTCCAGATAAAGGAGATGAAGCCTGAACAGCAATATACCAACTACTGGGAATCACTGTGTGCCTGTTGATTTTGGTTGTTGTCAGTTTGCCAACAATTAAAGCCTGTCACAGGTGCATAAGAAGTATACTGCCTTACACAGTTCTGGAAAACATCCTTGTAATTGGCAGTTGGCAGAAACCCATCTATGTAATAAAATTTGAGGAAATGGTTGGGGGAATGATTGTGTGCTACAAAATTACAATTTGCATTACATTATTCTTTTTTGTTGTATCCACATCAAATTCATTTTCTTTGGATATAATAGAGATCCAACTTCATTTTTCATTTTGTTTTTTATTTACGATATTCTTTGCTTCCTCCATCTCTACTTTTATTTAGAAGATGCAAGGTGCTCGCCATTATCAAACCATAGTGGAGGGCTTAGAAAAAGAAATAAAACTTCCTTTCTATCTTCTTCTCCTTCTCCCCTTGCTCTCCTATTCTTTCATTTCTTTCTTCTTCTTTATTTGCAAATAAATGATCTTAGCAACATTTCTGTATAATGATTAACTAACAATTGTTCAACTAAGTAATACTTCATATTGTTCTGTTAGGTTTCGTTTGTTTATTGTCCACCTAACCCAAGCTAGAGTGGTCTGGAAAGAGTTACTGACAATAGGAAAGTCAGTAGATCATTTTCTTGATTGATGACTGATATCGGAGGGGACAGCCCACTGTGCAAGTTTCATCTTAGAACAGGTTGTCCTTGGTTGTATAATAATGTAAACTGAACAAGATATGCGGACCATATCACATTCTTCCATGGTTCCTGCCCTCAGGTTCCTGCCTTGCTTTAGTCCCTGGCTCAGCTATATCTGATGGTTAACAGTAAAACTCATAAAGCAGCACAGCTGCTTGATCCAGCACATAGTCTTTGCCATAGCCCTCTTTTACTTTTGGTTTGGATCTCATATGTTGCATGCTTGGGGGCTTTTATTATTTGTACAGCTTGGGGATATTCAGTTAATGGGGAATTGCTTTTGAATCATTTATGCCTGCACCCAGGAGTACTGCTTCTAAGCTTCCTCAGGAAAGTCCTGAATATACTATCTCTCCCACTTTTAGGGAGCTATCCTTATCTACTTGAAGGTCTTCCTTCTACCCTGGAGTGATGCACATAAAGATGCCAGAGAACTTTTCATGAGACTCTGTGATATTCTTGAAACATCAGGAACAAAATAATCAGAACAAAGCATGCATTACAAAGGTACAAGGTTCAGCAGGCTAGAAGAGTTGGAGGCAGATCATATTACAAAACCCTTCCTACTTTAAGCTGAGGTGCTTATATGGTGTATGCAGCAACCAAGTTAGATTGGCTGGAATTACCTCTGCCCCACACAGGTGGACAAAGAAAGGGGTGGAAAGATGATAAAAGAATGAAGTGTCAGGACCACCTTTCTGAAAAAAGTAAGTCATGTAGAGTCACTGTGGTCACACAACCAAGGAGCAGATTAACATCAGTAAAACTTTTGTGTTAGGAATATAATTTCCTACTTACTTTCATGAATTTAATGAAATCTAAACAAATTTGCTTTGCTGTTTTTCTGTTTGCTTTTGTTGAAAGTAGGGATGTGTTGCATACTATGAAGCATGCTTATACACTCATTAAGAAGCTTATGTGGCCCAGGATGATGTGATAGACTTTGGGGAGCCCCTTTCGAGGGCCTTACCCTGCCTGGGGAGTGGAGAGGAGATGGTTAGGGGCAGGTGGGATGTTGGGGGGGAGGGGAGGGAGAGGGAGAAGGGTTTGACATCTGAAGCAAGCTTGTTCCTAATTTGAACTAATAAAATAAAATAAAAATTTTAAATAAAGAAGCTTATGTGGTATTCCACCATTTTTATGATCATAGTGGAAAATATTCATTTTTGTTATGAATGTTTGCCTTTCTCATAGATTCTGATGCACTTCAATCACATTGCACTGTTAATGTTAGTCCTTCATTTCATTTCCTGGGAAGAAGGATGTTTGTCTTTAAATACTTAAGTGAGGACAATAATTAATTATTATTTCAAGATTGGAAATAAAGTCAAAATGATTTGGAAAGCATACCAATTTTGCTCACTTCTTAAAAGTAGCTATGTCAGCCAGACAAGCCTATAATCCCAGAATTTGAACAGCCTGAGGCAGAATTTCAGTGAGTTCATGGCAAACCTTAACTATGTCTTCACTTCCATAACCCTGGGTCCAGTTTTAAACCATTTCAAAACAGCAACAATATACTGAGATAAAATTTACATTATTCTCTTACTTTAAACATTGCTAGAAAAAAAAAACTTACAACAGAAAGTTATAGAATTAAGGGTTTTATTTAGACCACAGTTCCAGAAGTCAATCCATCATTCATTATCTCAGGAGAGGGATAATGCCAAGATCTTGAGTCAGCCAGCCCCACGATCAGCAAGCTCACAGCAAAAGGAAAAAGTGTCTGTGCTCAGCCAGCTTTCTCCTTTCTTAGGAAGTCCGTGGTCCAAACATAAGGAATGGTGATTTCCCATTTTTGTGTGGGTCTTCACACATCATTTAACCTAATCAAGATAATCACGTACAGATGAGACCAGAGGCTAACCTAATGAACCCAGTTCCTAACTGTGTGCCTGGAGGGTTTTCTCCCTGGTGACTCCTAATCCTATCAAGTTGACAATGAGTGGTAATCTTCCCTGTTATGCCTTTAAATTGAGAGTTAGATAATTTACATTTGTGGCTTTTCTTGTGGAAATTTATATTTTACATCTGACAATATGTTTACGGGCTCTCCATTCACAGAGGCTTCACTGTTTCTTCAGTTAAAAAATTTAGTTTGGCTAGTAATCCTTTTAATATCATGTCCATTTTAAATTTAAATTTAAGGCATATTTCTTTTTTTGCAGATTTTTTTTATTTGAATTAGAATCAAGATTGTTTGACATGTCAATCCCAGTTTCCTCTCCCTCCCCTCCTCCCCTACCACCCCCCCAAACTAAAACACTACCTATCAAATATCCTTTCTGCTCCCCCTGGAGGGTGAGAAGGCCATATTTCTTATGAGAAATTCTTATTTCTCTTAATAATATATTGCAGAAACAAGATAGTTGTCACAAAGAAGTGCTTTCCATGCTAATACGATGAGCTTGGTTGAGATCACTGAGCACTGAGATAAAAGCCGGACATGTTGGTGGATAGCTGTAACTCCAGCTTAAACAGGGGGAAGAGTGAATGAGCAGCTCCCCCAGGCCCAGCCCTGAAGACTAAGAGAGAGATGACTTATTTAATCAGTAGGCTTCAGGGTTCAGTGTGAGACTTTGTCTCAATAACAACGATTAATAATAATACACAATTAATAATGTAGAGAACAGTCTAGAAAAACACTCCACCTGCATCTCTGCCTCCCTGCCTGCCACACAGACACAAATAGTGTACTCAACTGTTTTGAAAGATTTTAGTTTGGGGGCTAGAGAGATTGGTTCGTCCGTTCAGAGCACTTATTGCCCTTGGTTCAGGTTGTAGAACCCACACATTATATCACAATCATCGTGAACTCCAGCTTCAAAGGATCTGACACATTTTTCTGGCCTCTTCAGGCACCACGCATACATGGGGTACTTGCATGCAGACAACACAAACATATAGATAAAATACAGGAAGCAAACCATAATAAATTTAAATATAATTTAATTAGATTATAAGGTCTATCAAAGGTAAGAGCACATGTTGCTGTTATAGACGACTGGGTTAGATTCCCAGCACCCATATGCAACTCACAATCTTCTTTAGCTATATTTCCAGGAAACCTGATGTCTTTTCCGGGCTTTGTGGGCTCTACTCACATGTGTTCGACAGAAATACATGCACATGATATAAAACGATAAGTAGTTTTTTCTTATTTCTTTTCTTTTCTTTTCTTTTCTTTTCCTTTCTTTCTTTCTTTCTTTCTTTCTTTCTTTCTTTCTTTCTTTCTTTCTTTCTTTCTTTCTTTTTTTGAGACAGGGTTTCTCTATGTAGACTTGGATGTTTGGCTGGCCTGTAACTCACTCTGTAGACTAGACTGGCCTCGAAGTCAGAGAGCCACTTGCCTCCTTGAATGCTGGAGTTAAAGGCTTGCACCAACACCGCCTGGCTAAAGTTATCCTCAGTTATATTTTTGTTTCATTTTGTTTTGGTTTTCTTGACACAGTTTCTCTGTGAAAGAGTCCTAGATGTCCTTGAGTTCACTCTGTAGACCAACCTGACTTTGCACTCACCGAGATCCTCCTGCCTCTGCCTCCCAAATGCTGGGAGGTAAAAAAAAAAAAATTCCAAAACAGAAATTTACTTTACTTTTATTCTTTTATTTCATTTTAAAGAACATTCATAGAAAGAAGGTTTTAATTATTGATCAATAAATTCATTTGTTAAAACTAACATTTCAATTATTCTACTTATTCTGAAATACTGACTTACATTGATAATAAGGAAATGAGTTTTGATTAGAGCAAGTAATAGTTTGACAAAACCCCCAATTTAGTATAAACACTTTAGACCTTTAGAACAATGGTAACCTTAATGACATCATTGACAGTGTAAAAAATGTCTGACAATAAATATTGAGATGTAGCAAGGTTATAGCAGAATATGTTAGCTTAGCAATGGGACACAAAGCATAAAATAAAATATATTAGCTGATTTCATAAAAATAATATTCTATAGGCAATTAAATGCAAAAACAAAATAAGTAGAGTTGAAACTGAAAAGAATCCTGAACAGCATGTGAAAGATAAAATGCATGTATAATTTATTTTTTCTGACTAGTTTCTTTGACAAGGTTAATAATCTCAATTACAAAAACTTAATAACAGTTGACAAATGGATTCTGGTATCTTATTCCCTATTCATTAAAACTAGGAAGTAACTGTCTGTTTAATTTAGCATATTCTAACCAATTTCAACTGCACACAAAATATTTACCACATATAAAATTAATCCTGCCCCCAAAGAACACAAGCTTGAGTTATAACAGTTAGTATTTTCCAAAAATGGTTTCAAAGAACCATTGTTTCCTAGCTGAAGCTGTTCTCTGGCTATTTTAGCACTCGCCAAAATGTTGTATTAGAGAATAAAATATCTACCTGCATTTGTTTAAAAATTTGAGGTAGAGTATTTGCTATGATTTTTGTGTAACTTAAACTACCTATACAGTATTAATTGTTGAAAATATGAGTGGAGTGGCCTACATATTGGATGTTTTCTTATGCTGCTTGAATTTAGAATTCACTCTTACTTCAATTTCATAAACTATTTTTATATTATCAGACCCAGTCTCACCTATAGTGAGTTTTTAATACTATTTTACACTTAATAATAAAGACACCCAGATGACTACACATTTGTCCATGGTAACTTACTCAGTACTAAAAGATGTCTTCATTATATTTACCATGATTTTTGAATTTTATCTTTAAAAAATGGAAAATAAGTGTTTCCAATTCAAATATTTCCTTCCCTCTCTCTCAATTCTGTCTCTGTTTTCTGCATGTGTCTCCTTTATCTGTAAGGATGGTCTAGATAGATATAGTTGTAGATTGTTTCATCATCTGCTTTGATGGTAGTGTTCCCTGGGGGATAATGGAAAACTAACTGGATGTAAATAAATGAAAGACAATGTAGTTCTTATCTCTCACATAGGTGATTAAAGAGCAGGTGGCTACATAGCAGAGAAGGGTGAAGAATCATAAATTGAGTTTGAGGAAAAGAATGAGAGAATTCATTGAGCCACAGTGGTTTTGACAGAGAGACATTTTGAAAATCAGTAGTAACTAAAAACAAAGCATACACACACAAAAAAAAATCTTTCTGTCACTGTAGCCAATGGTTTTTGGGATAATACTTGCACAGAAGTTTGGATTCTAGCCATGTAAATACAGTATTTATTTAAGACAGTCAAACTCTAGTATCTAATCTGAGATTTTATCCCAAGATATAATGTATACCACACAGTATTTTGCTTAACCTTGTCAAAAGTAGCTTATAATCAGAGCCATTTCTGCTTATGAAATGCTAACAGAATTCATCAGACTTACTAGAAATTTCAGGATAGTAGATCCTCTTTAAAGTAATACAAAGCATTTTAGCAATTTCTTTAAGTTAATTAGCAAGCTGAAAAGTGAAATATAAATGAATATTTCTTGTTGTTAATGATTCTGTACAATTACTTTTTATTTAGTTAACATAAATCACTTCTATAACTAATAATAAATTTTAGTTACTAATGGTGGGTCAATGATCAATTTAAAAAACAATGAAAATATTGTGGCTGCCTCTCTGAGGGGGTTGGTACTGAATTCTGTCATAAGTTGCTTATAAACATTTCCTCATCTATGAAGTTAGTTTAGAAGACACTTATGCCAGTTTAACAAGACACAAGACTAGGCCAGAACATCAAGGCATGCAGGAAATGATTTTTATGTTAGTGGGACAAAAGTGTTTATAATATTTATTGGGTGAACCTGGATTTGATCTGAGCACATTCAATTTATCCACTATTTTTGTGGACTCAACAGAAAAATGGTACAGATTAATTAAGCATAGAATATGAAGATGGAAAATTGTGTAATCATCAGAATGCCTGAAGTCTTGGTGTCCTTTATGTAACCTTCTGTTAGATTTTAATGGGGACACAAGTGAAGAAGAGGAAAAGTTTTCAAATGACTCTCATTGTGGTAACACAAATAAAATTAAATTTAAATACATATAGTTATTCTCTTTTCCAAGTTTTAATATCTTTAATTGCATATACTGACTTTTTAACTTCTTTTTGACACCCAGAGTTTCATCATTAGTTGTGGTAGCTGGCCTAATGTCAACTTGTCACACAATCTAGAGCTATCTGAAAACAGATACATTAATTTAGAAAATGCTTCCAGAGACCCATTTGTAAGACATTTTTTAATGTTAGTAATTATTGGGGGAGAGTCCAGGCCACTTTGAGTGGTCCCATACCAGGGCCGGTAGTCTTGGCTTCTATAAGAACGTAAACAGAGCAAGTCATTGTAGCAAGCCAGTAAGAATCACCCCTCCATTGCCTCTGCATCAGCTCCTGCCTCCAGGTTCCTTCCCTGTTTTAGTTCCTGTCCTGACTTGCATTGGTGATAAACAGAACTGAGAATACAAGCCAAATGAACACTTTCCTCCTCAACTTGATTTTTGGTTATGATGTTTCATTGTAGCAATAGAAACCTAACAAAGACATTAGTCTTTGAGATTGTGTTCCTATTTCTAATTAGTGTGTGTGTGTGTGTGTGTGTGTGTGTGTGTGTGTGTGTGTGTGTGTGTGTGTGCCATATCTTATTCTTAGTATTACTTTATTTAAATGATGATTTCCTTAAAATACAGCTATAAAATGTATTTTTGAAGGATCTATCTTTATACAATTAATTGGATATTGTTACATTTTTCTTGCATGTTAGCCTTTTACGAAATCACAATATAATTTAGGACCAATAATCCCAGCCTAGGACAATAAAGAAATTAAAATTAACTTAATTTTCATTCTCCAGATTTGGATCTTTGGGACTGGTTTCCTTCAGTCAAAGAAATCATTTACCACTCCCATCACACAGACAAAAGCATAGGGCATATTTTGCATTTTGCATCCACTGGCTTTTTGTCAGAAATTCAAATAGGTAGTATCTTCTTCCTATGGAGAATAACTACTGCTCTAATTGAAATATAACAAAGTGAAGACTCTAATGCAAAATGTGACCATCTGTATTTCTCAGTCTTGTCTTTTGTGGCTAGAATTCACAGGTGTCTTTTAAACAATGATGAATTAGAAGCGATGCTCTTTTTCACTCATTTGTCTGTTAACTACCTTTGTGATAATAATGAATTTGCATTTTTAATTTCCTCAGTTGTAAATGAGCACCTCTGAACCACTTCCTAATTATTTTACAATTTTCTTGCATTGTTCATTATTCATGCTTTCTATTTACTAAATAAAAATGACTTTTTCTCCAAAGGACATTTGCAATTCTCATTATTGCATGCATATTTTATTTAGATTCATATAAGAAACAAAGAATAGATGAAAGAATACACACAAAGCATTCAACAAGGAACAATCATACTAACATGTCTACTCACCCATATATACAGTATAGGACAGAGCATACAATCTGGCATAGTAGAATCATTATTATTAATTTTAACAAAGTAAAACATTCTATTCACCTTATTTGAAAAAATATAATACAAGAGAAAAGTGCATAGACTGTTGACAAGTAGCCACTGACTGTAGACACTAATGTAAAACAATCTCTTATATATACAGAAGTAAGGAACATAGAAAGGATGCACAAGGGCTAACAAGCTACCTAATATTCCAAGATCACATATAATAAGTGGGTTGTTACAGTCAGCTCTTTCTGGTTCATGGAAACCACACCTTACATTTTATCCAATGTCACCCTTGTTAATTTATTTATATTTTTTACTTTTGTTTCTATGAAACAGGATCACATCTCACTATATATCTCAGGCCTTGGACTAGTCCTATCACATTGAAGAGATTAGTGGCATGCCTCACCACACCTAATTTCCATCTTTATTTTCATTGGTCATCTGAACACCACAGTGATAAATGAGTTCACATCAGATACTTTGTGAAATGCAGCCAGTTGAAACTAACTGGTTTATTTTTATTTATTTTAATTTTTATTTTTTAATTTTAATCAGAAAGAAAATTATTTTACATGTCAATCCCAGGGCCCTTCCCCTCCCCTCCTCCCATGCCCACCCAACTAACACCCTACCTATCCAATACCTTTCTGCTCCCAAGGGATGGTGAGGCCTTCCATAGGGGTGTTCAACGGGTCTTATTTTTTGGGATAGTGCCTAGGCAAATCCCCTTGGGTCTAGGCTCCGGGAGTATCCCTCCATGTGGGATGGGCTCCCAAAGTCCATTCCTAATCTAGGGATAAGTACTGATCAACTGCAAGAGGCGTGGTGGTCTGATAAGACACAGGGGGTTATTCAAATTTTTTTGTATCTGTTGAGGTTTGCTATGTTGCTGAGTACATGGTTGATTTTAGAGAAGATTCAATGTGATGCTGAAAAGAAGGTATATTCTTTTGTGTTTGGATGGAAAGTTCTATAGATGTCTGTTAATCCCAATTGGGTCATAACTTCTGTTAGTTCCTTTGTCTCTTTGTTAATTTTCTGTCTAGTGGTCCTGTCCAGTGGTGAGAGTGGGGTGTTGAAGTCTCCCACTCTAACTGTGTGAGGTATTATTAGTGATTGAGTTTAATAATGTTGCTTTTACAAATGTTGGTTCCTTTGTATTTGGGGCATAGATGTTTAGAATTAAGACTTCTTCCTGATGGATTTTTCCTGTGATGAATATGAAATGACCTTCTTCATCTCTTTTTATTGATTTTAGTTTCATGTGTAATTTGTTAGGATAGCTACCCCAGCTCATTTCTTGGGTCAATTTGATTGGAATATGTTATCCCCACCCTTTACTGTGAGGTAATGTCTGTCTTTGAAGTCAAGGTGTGTTTCTTGCATGCAGCAGAAGAATGATTTCTGTCTTTGTATCCACTGTTAGCCTCTCTTTTTATAGGCGAATTAAGATCATTAATATTGAGAGGGAAATTAATGACCATTGAGTGCTTACTCTTGTTTGTTTTTTATTTGTTGTTGGTAGTGGTATTGTATGTGGATTTACTCTCCTTTTTCTTTTGGGTTTTCATAAAGTGGGATTATCTATTGCCTATGTTTTTGTGAGTGTAGTTAATTTCCTTAGGTTTGATTTTTCCTTCCAGTATTTTCTGTGGGGCTGTATTAGTGGTTACATATTGTTTAAATCTGGTTTTGTCGTGGAATATCTTGTTTTCTTGATTTATAATGATTGAAAGATTTGCTGGGTATAGTAGTTTCGGTTGGCATCCAGGTTCTCTTAGAGTTGGTAGAATATGTATCCCGGTCCTTCTGGCTTTCAGAGTTTCCATGGAGAAGTCCGGTGTAACTCTGATAGGTTTACCTTTATATGTTACTTGGCCCTTTTCCTTTGCTGCTCTTAATAATCTTTCTTTATTCTGTACGTTTGGTGTTTTAATTATTATGTGACAAGGGGATTTACTTTTGTGGTCCATTTTATTTGGTGTTCTTTAGGCTTCTTGTACTTTCATTGTCATGTCTTCCTTTAGGTTGGGAAAGTATTCTTCTATGATTTTCTTGAATATGTTTTCTAAACCTTTGAGTTGGGTTTCTTCACTTTCTTCTCTACCTATTATCCTTAAGTTTGGTCTTTTCACGGTGTCCCATATTTCCTGGATATTTTGTGTTAAGGATTTGTTGGACTTAAGATTTTGTTTGTTTGATGAATTTATTTGCTCTACTTTATCTTCAGCATCTGAGACTCTGTCTACCATCTCTTGTATTCTGTTGGTTATGCTTGCATCTGTGGTTCCTGATTGTTTACTTAGCTTTTCCACTTCCAGCATTCCCTCAGTTTGTTTTTTCTTTATTGTCTCTATTTCAATTTTCAGGTCCCGAACTGTTTCCCTCACTTGTTTAATTGTGTTTTTTGGGCATTCCTTGATTTCTTGCATCTTTTTGTTTGTCTTTTCTTCCATTTCTTTGAAAGATTTTCTGATTTCCTCTCTTAGTGTCTCTGTCTTCTTCATGAATTTGTTTTTAAGGTTGCTCTTCTGCTTAATTTTGTTGGCATGTTCAGGTCTTGCTGGTGTAGAGTCCCTAGACTCTGGTGGTGTCATATTGGTTTTCCTGTTGTTGGATGTGTTTTTATATTGCTGTCTTCCCATCTATTCTTCTAGTGGGTGCAGTTGGTGTCTCTTCCTTTCGTTTCCTGGTGTGTATGGGTCCAAGGTTCTCTTCAGGTGGGTACAATTGGCTCCAATACTCTAATGGGTCTCAAGGTGGGTGCAGGTGGGTCCAAGGCATTCGCTCTCCAGGTGGGTGAAAACAGGACTAGTGCAGATACGTCAGCAGACTCTAGGTTGCTTGGCCCTCAGGGGCCGAGTCCATCTGCCTGTAGACCCCTGGTCAGGAGTTCGAAGAGTTGGCAGGCAAAAGTTGGGCCCAAATCATGAGGCAGAATGTGGGCCCAAGTCAGGGACCAAAGCAGCTCATCCCTGCACTCTGCATTCTTCACTGTATGGGGGCTGGAATAGCCCTGTGATCTTAACAATCTTAGCAGAGTCTGGATAGCTTGGTCCTCAGTGACCCAAGCTGACTGCGTGCATTCCCCAGGGCAGGAGTTCCCAGAGTGGGCAGGCAGAGGTTGGGCCCAAGTCAGGGGCTAAAGCAGCTCACCTCTGCACTCTACACTGAGTCACTGTTTTATTAGCACATTATTGACTTAGAGAATTATAAGTATTTTCACTGCTTGATAAAATAAAGGTAGTCTATCCCTAGTGATTTGTTTAATTACTTACTTTTTTACTTCCATGGACAGAATGTACAGGTGAATTCCCCATTGTTTCTTCTTTGCAAAAAACATTTAGTTTTTCACCATTTCTGTAGGTACTTTCTCCAGTGATAGTGTTCTTTGATGCACAGAGCTTTTAGTTTCATAAGGTGCAAGTTGCCAATATTTGGCTCTCATGCCTATGCATGTTTTCCCTTCCTGTGCAGAGCAGAGAAGTTGGTTTTCTCTACTTCCTCTGGTAGTAGATTAAAGGAATATGTTTTACCTTGAGTTCCTTGAATTATGTGGAGTTCAGTTTTGAACTGGTATTCCCTGCCTAGCTATCCAGTTTAATCAACACCAACTGTTGACTGTATTTCTTCAGTGTATATGTTTGGCTTCTATGTCAACGTCAGATAGCTACGTGTGTGTGTGTGTGTGTGTGTGTGTGTGTGTGTGTGTGTGTGTGTGTGTGTGTTGTGTGTGTGTGTGTGTACTAAAGTCTGGTCGGTCCCTCTGTGCTGCTTTTCTTACCATAGACCTGAAGGATAATTTGAAATCATTTTTGATAAAACATCCAGAGTATTTTTATTGTTTAGAATGGTTTGGGTATGGTAGGTGGTTTGTGTCTCCACAAGAATTTTGAAGTTACTTTTTTTCAATTTTTATGACAACTTATATTTAAATTTTGAATCTGTACATTACATTGTGTAGACTGGCCTTTTTTTCACACTATCAATCTCATCAGTCTGTGAACACAAGAGGTTATTTCACCTTCTGACATCTTCCTTCAATGTCCATTGTGGATGGTGAATTATGTTTATTATAACAGGGAAAAATGTACTCTGTTTTTAACCATTATGTAAGTCTGTGTCTGTCTATTGGAGAATTGAGATTTTTATTATTATCAGTTATCATTGGAAGATATGTATGAATTCCTGTAGTGTTGTTTTTAGTATTTTCTTAGGTCTACTTTTAATTAACTATTCTGGAATTGTTTAAATGTACCTGCAACTTCTTGGGTATGTGTATTCTTTTAGATTGAAGGATTCTTCTGGTCTCTTTTTGTAAATCTTGATTCTCTTGCATAAATTCCTCTTTTTTTATTGTGGAAAAATGCTGTATCCTTTTAATACATAGTTTATTGGCGTGTAATAATCTGGATCAGTAATTTTAGTCTTTCAGAACTCCAAATATATCTGTCCAAGTCCTTTAGAATTTAAGAGAAATGAATATTGTTCTGATGGATCTGACTTTATGATTGAGTTGACTCTTCTCTTTTGCAGCTTTGAATTCTTTCCTTATTTTGTCTTTTTAAACTGTAAGTGTCATGGTGATTTTTTTCTCATCTTATTATTTGATGTTCTATAGGTTTTATGTAATTATGTGGACATCTCTTTCCCTAAGTTTGGGAAATTTTCTTCCATGATTTCATTAAAATATTCTATATGCCTTTGTTACAGTATTCCCTTTCTTCAATTTTCATAATCTGAAAGTTGTGCCTATTCCTGGTATCCCATACCTCTCCAATGCTGTGCTCATTAATATTATATAAAATTTCCCTTGGCACTTACTGAGTAGTCTATTTCCTCAACCTTGTCTTCTACCTCTCATTCTATTTTCTCTTTATGTTCTTTTGGTAAAGCTTTCCAATGAGATTTTCATTTGGCTTATTGAATTTTTCATTTCCTGCATTACTTCTGCTTGTCTTTTCTTCATCACCTCTATCTTTTTTTCTCTTATAATCTCTTCTGTTTTGTTTCCTTAGGGTATATTCATGTCTCATTTGAGTTGTTTGAACATACATATAATCATTTCTTTAATTCTTTGAATAAAATCTTCAGGTCACTGTAGTAGGTACCACTAAAATGAGATTATAAATATTTGGAAGAGACATGTTTTCATGGTATTACATATTATTTTTGTTTTAGTTCTATATCTGTAGTGGTTTATTGGTTGACAATTTCTTTCATTTTTTTTCACATCACATTTCATCTCATTAATGTAGGTGTTCACAATGTTTATAAGAGGAATAGAAATTTGTATAGTTAAGATACCCATTTTTTTCTGTGATGCTTGTAGAGGTGGAGGTGGATGTAAGCACAAGAATTTGAGGTCTCCTAATTGCTACAGGAATCTGTGGAAATTAGATTCTGTAACACAATTTCTTTGAACATATCTGTCTTTGTGTAGGAGATCAGTGGTTGTCGTCTGAAGTATGGTTCCTAGTTGGTATAAAGTAACCTAAGACAAGAAAATCATGGCACAGGAGGCTGTGTGTGCTTCTAGAATGGGATAGGTAAGCCTAAGCAGGTATTTGTTTCTTTTACAGATAAATTAAAAGATAAACTAGATTAATAATTTTAGTGTTGCACTATCTACTCGTGTCTTCCTTTAAGCAGATTCATGTGTCTACATGAAAGTGAATTTATCATCTACATTTTAAGTTGAAAATGTGTTTTATTACACTTCATGTATTTGAATAAAAACAGACACGTGTTAAGTACTGTAAATATTCAAAGTAGAGTAATAGACCTGCTGGCAAGACATCTCAGTAGTAAAGACACCTACTGATAAGTCTGAGTTCAATGCCTCAGATCAACATAATGAAAGGGAAAACTGGTTTCTTCAATTTTTTGTCTAGTTTCCATATTCATAATTGACTTTGTTGTCCTACACACAAAAAAAATTAATAAAAATTTGAAAGAAAGCCGGGCGTTGGTGGTGCACGCCTTTAATCCCAGCACTAAAGAGGCAGAGGCAGGCGGATCTATGTGAGTTCGAGGCCAGCCTGGTCTCCAGAGCGAGTGCCAGGATAGTCTCCAAAGCTACACAGAGAAACACTGTCTCGGAAAAAAAAAAAGTTGAAAGAAGTATTTTAAGGCTTACCCCTCCAAATACTTTTTAATAACAAAATGAATTAATTTTTGCTTGTGGTTGGTCTGTAGTGTTTATCTTGTCTTTCATGTTATTTTTAATTTTTTTGTTTGTTTACCGAGATAGCATTTCTCTGTATAGCTATGTAGACCAGACTGGCCTTGAACTAACAAAGAGCAGCCTGCCTCTGCCCCCTGAGTGCTGGAATCAAAGGCATGCACGACCACTGCCCAGCTTATCTTGTCTTTCTAAGTAATATTTTTCTAGCTCTTTATTACCTTAAAGAGCCTATCTTACTGAGCAATCATTTAATAAATGGAGGGTAGCAAGGCTTACATGGTCTAAATTTTAGAATGTAGATGTTCACCCAAAGCAAAACAATGGAAAATTAATAAAAAATAACAAGCATATTTAATTGGGTCATTTATAGGTTATATTCATTAGAAAATAATTGTTTTCCAGAACAGCTGCTTTTTGATTCATATATTTCAAGCTTCAATTCTCTTTATCATTTTCATATTTCTACAAAACCAATAGAATACTCATCTTCTAGTGTCTACCTGTCAGTGATGAAGCCTGAAAGTTATGTTTTATAGATTATTTACAATTATTCCTGAATAAGAAGTCATTATTTAAAATCCATTTGCTCCAAATAGTATAGCAATCAGCATTTAAGCATACATAAATGGTCTAAGTGGGAGTGCTCCTTTCTGTTTGACCAACTAGTAATGGGAAAATTCTAGAAATATAATTTGAATGCAAACAAAATTACTATGTGAACATATTAAATAATCTACTCTTTGAATTCATTCACAAATTAAATTACCAGTAGATTTTACTTTTATACGTTGTGTGATTTATTTCTGCTTATGTTATCATAGTTTATGAGTAAATGAGTATATGTTTTCTTGTGAGCATATTTAGTGATTTCTGACTTACTTTGAAAGGCTCCTCTAACAAACAACAAATATTGCAATCTTTGTACAGTTTCAATTGATTTATTTTTTTGAACTGTTGTGTATCATTCAATTTTGTAAGTAAACATTCCTAGAATGCTTATTTTATTTAGGAAATACAGTATTGTCCTTCTTTTTGTATTTTATTATATTGTTCTTCTTTTGTTATAACTAGCATTAATAAACTAAATATTTATATGGTTTATTCTTGCAACATATAATTATAAGCTTCCAATGTTTGCTAGATTGTGGGAAAACAGTGATAAAAATGTATAGCTCATGGCTTTTATATCTATTGTTGTATTAAAACAATTTATCTTCAAGGTTCCTTATGTTTTTTCCATTTCTCATTTAACATACTTAGAGAATTAAGAGGCTTTCTTAATGGGAATATGGAATTAAGAAGTAAATTTTTGATTTACTTTTAGTTTATTTTTTAATGTAACTTCTAAAATAATTCCATGGAATCCAGATAGAAATTATACATTAGATAACAATCGTCTTATTTTTTAATAATGAAAGGAAAATTAAATAATAAATAAAAGAGTGCTCCTGGCCTAGAAATAGTGTCTGAAATTTAGGAAGGTATAGAAAAGAATTGATATTAACCATAAAGTAAATTTAGGATCCTGGGAAACAACCACAGAATGCTTGTGTGGTGATACCTCTCATGAATTAGTGAAGTTTCTATTAGCAGGATGATTTCCACACAGTCATTACTTCCCATATTCAAGAGCTCCAAAGCTAACCATTGACCTTTCTTCTTTGTAATTTTTTTGTTAAATGTCTGAAGTAATTGAGTCAAGGCCACAGTGATCACAAACCAGAAAGAGTGATTCCCATGTAGAAAACATCATTTGGTAAAATAGCTTCACAATAGCTTAGCACACCATCTGTGAAATACAGATAAAAATGCCCCGTGCCCATAAAAGGAAGAAGTAAAAGAAAAACTTCCCAGAACCTATGCATGGACGTGTTTTAAATACTGAAAGTGACTGGTGGAGAGGGAAGCAGGGCAAGGGAGTAATTGAATGGTAAATGTGAGCAAAGTAAAAAAAAATATGTAATATGAAAATGTCATAGTGAAATTTACTATTACATACAGAGATTATATATAATCATATATATATATATATATATATATATATATATTCTAATTGAGAATAAAATTAATACATTGTGAAATTCAGGCTGGTACATGCACAGAGATGACCATGGACATATGCACATGTGATAATTGAATAATTTCATTCATTAAATCTGAGCGAAGGACCAGAACCACATTCTGCTGTATGAACCATAACATCATTACATGCAATTATAGATAGCTCTATCTGGCAGAATGTACTGAAATCTTCTGAATGAATGAGTGATGACACTCATCAAGTATAGTTATGTGCCAAAAGATAGGGTTTAGTTTTCATTTCTGTGGTGTTATGTACTGAAACTAGGATCTCATCCGTACAAAACAGCCCTGTCCTTAGATACTCACTGAAAGCACAAAAATAAGCAAAATCCCTTGAGACATTTAAATGGTAGCACAGACTCATAAATTTTCAAATTTAGCAGGTGTCTTAGATTCTATGCTGTGAAGCACACTGAACATAAAAATATTTTAAATCAACCTAGCACTTCTTTCTTAGAAAAAACTATTCAAATATTCATGAGATATAATTGTTAGAATTTTTCTTTTTAATGAATAAAATATGCGTATTTATAACTTCAGTGTCCTGATTCTTGTTTCTCTGACACTGTGCACTATCATTGCCATTCATTTTCTAGGACTTACTGTTCTCTTTGCCTGTTCTGCTGAGGCATTCAGAACTGAGTTAATCTCATACCACTGTCTTATAGAGGTCATGAAATTGTCACCATTACCCCCAAACCTTCCCTTTGTTACCCGGCATTAGCTTTTGGAGAAGTGAAGGATGGATGTTATAGTTATTCCTAATGATAAAGAATCCTACTAATGGATTACATGATACATACATTGAATTTTCTACCAGTCTTGTTGTTGGATGGAATGTCACCACATGATCTTGTTTAGAAACTTGTTCTCCAGTGCACAGTAGGACCTTGGGAAGCCAAGCAGCTTGGGAGGTGTGGCATAATTGGACAAGCAGGTTAGTATCAACAGACCTTGTAGTTGTACATTGTCTGTGGAGCTCCCGCTACTAAGTCTTTCTTGCTCAAAAGCTATGTGAAACACCTATACTAAACTTTCTCAAAGGAGATCAAGGTCTTTTTTTTGTAATTTTTATATTAGTTCAAATTAGGAATAAGCTTGCTTCACATGTCAATCCCTTCTCCCTCTCCTCACCCCGCCCCTCCCCATCCCCTATCTACCCCCACCCCATCTGCCCTCATGGGGGGTTCCCCAAAGTCCACCACATCATCCTGTGCCAGGCCTAGGCCCTCACCCATGTGTCCAGGCTGAGAGTGCATCCCTTCACATGGGATGGGCTCTCAAAGTCCCTTCTTAAACCAGGGAAAAATACTAATCCACTATCAGGGGCCCCCTAGAGTGCAAAAGCCTCATAATTGACATCCATGTTCAGGGGTCTGGAACAGTCCTGTACTGGCCTTCCAGACAGCAATCTAGGGTCCATGTGCTCATCTTTGTACAGGCCAGCTGTTTCTGTGGGTTTCACCAGCCTGGTACTGACCCTATGATCTTCATTCCTCCCTCTCTGCAACTAACTTCCAGAGTTCAGTTGAGTGTATAACTGTGGGTATCTCCCTATGCTTCCATCAGCCACTGGATGAGGGCTCTAAGATGGCATAAAAAGTAGTCATCAGTCTCATTATAAGGGAAGGGCATTTAGGTTGTCCTTTCCACAACTGCCTAGATTGTCAGTTAGTGTCATCCTTGTAGGTCTCTGAAAATCTTTCTACTGCCTGATATTTCCTTGGACCTATAAGGGTTCTCTCTAATATGGTATCTCTCATCCTGATCTCCTCTATTCTACCCCCAACTTAGTATTTCTGCTCCTCCATTTCCTCCTCTCCTCCCCTCTTTTCCTGCTCTCATTCTGGCAGCTCCCTCCCCCCTACCCTCATGCTTACAATTATCTCAGGAGTTTCTGCCCCTTCCCATTCCTGGGGTCCATGCATTTTTCCCTTAGAGTCCTTCTTGTGTCCTAGTTTCTTTGCTTAAGAGGATTGTAGGCTGTTAAACATTTGCTGTATGTCTAAAATTCATATATGAATGAATACATTCCATGTTTGTCTGTTTGTGACTGGTTTACCTCACTCAGGATGGTTTCTTCTAGTTACATGCATTTGCCTGTGAATTTCAACATTACAATGGTTTTTTTCCTGCTGAGTATTAATTGTATAAATGTACCACATTTTCTCTATCCATTTATCAGTTGAGGGACAACTAGTTTGCTTCCAGGTTCTGGCCATTACAAGCAATGTTGTTATGAACCTGTTTGAACATATGTCATTGTTGTATGGGCAAGCATTATTTGGGTATATGCCCAAGAAAAGAATTGCTGGATTTGAGGTAGACTGATTCCCAATTTTCGGGGCAACCACCGTACTGATTTCCAAAGTCCTCTTACAAGTTTGCACTCCCACCAGCAATGGAGGAGTGTTCCTTTTTCTCCACATCCTCTCCAGCGTAGATTGTCATTGGTGTTTTTGATTTTAGCCATTCTGAAAGGTGTGAGGTGGTATCCCAGAGTTGTTTTGAGTTGCATTTCTCTGATGGCCAAGGATTTTGAGCACTTTCTTAAGTATCTTTCAGCCATTTCAGAATCCTCTGTTGAGAATTCTCTATTTAGTTCTGCACCACACTTTTTAATTTCATTGTTTGGTGTTTTGGTGGCTAGCTTCTTGTATACTTTGGAAATCAGCTCCCTGTCAGATGTGGGGTTCATGAAGATCTTTTCCCATTCTGTGGGGTGTCATATTGTCTTACTGACTGTGGTCTTTGCCTTACAGAAGCTTCTCAGTTTCAGGAGGTCCCATTTATTAATTGCAGATCTCAATGTCTGTGCTACTGGTGTAATGTTCAGGAAGCAATCTCCTGTGCCAATTCATTCAAGGGTATCTGCCACTTTCTCTTCTAGAAGATTCAGTGTGGATGGATTTATGTTGAGATCTTTGATCCATTTGCACTTAAGTTTTGTTCATGGTGACAGATATGGATCTATCTGCAATCTTCTGCATGTCTGAATCCAGTTGTGCCAGCACCATTTGTTGAAGATGCTATTTTTCTTCCATTGTATAGAATTAACATCTTTGTCAAAAATAAGGTGTTCATAGTTGTGTGGGTTAATATCAGGGTTTTCAATTTTATTCCATTGGTCTATCTATTTTGGTACCAATACCAAGCTGTTTCAGAACTATGGCTCTATAATAGATTTGAAGTCAAGGATGGTGATCCCTCCAAAAGATCCCTTATTGTTCGGAGTTGTTTTGGCTATCCTGGGTTTTTTGTTTTTCCATATAAAGTTGAGTATTTTTCTTTCAAGGTCTGTGAAGAACTGTGTTGGAATTTTGATGAGGATTGCTTTGAATCGCTAGATTACTTTTGGCAAGATTGCTGTTTATACTATGTTGATTCTACCTATCCAAGAGCATGGGAGATCTTTCCATTTTCTAGTGTCTTCTTTAATTTCTTTCTTTCAAGACTCAAAGTTCTTACAGTATGGGTCTTTCACTTTTTTGGTTAGTGTTACCCCAAGATATTTTATGTTGCTTGTGGATATTGTGAAGGGGGATGTTTCTCTGATTTCTTTCTCATTGCATTTATCTTCTGTATATAATAGGGCTACTGATTTTTTTGAGTTGATTTTGTATCCTGCCACTTTGCTGAAGGTGTTTATCAGCTGTAGGAGTTCCCTGATAGAGTTTTTTTGGGTCACTTATGTAGACTATCATATCATCTGCAAATTGTGAAAGTTTGATTCTTCCTTGCCAATTTGTGTCCCATTGATCTCCTCTTCTTTATATTGCTCTAGCTAGAACTTCAAGTACAATATTGAAGAGATATGGAGAGAGTGGACAGACTTGTCTTATTCCTGATATTAGAGGAATCACTTTGAGTTTCTCTCCATTTAGTTTGCTGTTCTTTTGGTATATATTGCTTTTATCATGTCTAGGTATGTTCCTGTTATTCCTATTCTATCCAAGATCTTTATCATGAAGGGATGTTGGATTTTGTCAAGGCTTTTTCAGCATCTAGTGAAAAGATCATGTGTTTTTTTTTTCTTTTTTATGTTTGTTTATATGGTGGATTACATTGATGGAGTTTGGATGTTGAACCATCATTGCATCCCTGGGATGAATCCTACTTGATCATGGTGGATGATTATTCTGATGTGTTCTTGGATTCGATTTGGCAATATTTTGTTGAGTATTTTAGCATTTATGTTCATGAGGGATATTGGTCTTAGTTCTCTTTTTTAGTTTTATCTTGTGTGGCTTGGGTATCAAATAGATTGCAGCCTTGTAAAAGAGTTTGGCAATGTCCCTTCTGCTACTGTTGAGTGAAATGATTTGAGGAGTACTGGTATTAGCTCTTGTTTGAATTTCTGGTAGAATTCTGCAGTGAAGCCATCTGGCCCTGAGCTTTTTTTTGGTTCGGATGCTTTTGATGACTGATTCTATTTCAGTAGGGGTTATAAATCGATATAAACTGCTTATCTGATATTGGTTTAATTTTGGTAAGTGATATCTATCCAGAAAATTGTCCATTTCCTTTAGATTTTCGAATTTTGTGGAGTACAGGTTTTCAAAGTATGACCTGATGATTCTCCGGATTTCCTCATTGTCCATTGTTATATCTCCCTTTTTGTTTCTGATTTTTTTAAATTAGCATGCTCTCTCTCTGCCTTTTGGTTAGTTTGGATTGTGGTTTGTCTATCTTGTTGATCTTCTCAAAGAACCAAGTCTTTTTTTTCATTGAAATTTTGTATTGTTTTCCTAGTTTCTACTTTAATGATTTCAGCCCTCAGTTTGATTATTTCCTGGCATCGACTCCTCCATGGTGAGTTTGTTTCTTTTTGCTCTAAAACTTTCACTTGTTCTGTCAATTCTCTGGTGTGACTATTTTCAAGTTTCTTCATGTGGGCACTTAGTGCTATGAACTTTTTCCTGTTACTTCTGCTTTCAGAGTGTCCCATAAGTTTGGATATGTTGTGTCTAAATACTCATTAAATTCTAGGAAGACTTTAATTTATTTTTTATTTCTTCCTTAACCCAGGAATGGTGTAATTGGGTGTTATTCAATTTTCAGTAGTTTGTAGGTTTTCTGCAATTTGTATTGCTGTTGGATTCTAACTTTAAAGCATGGTGATCTGCTAAGATATAGGGGGTTATTTCAATTCTTTTGTATCTGTGGAGGTTTGCTTTGTTGCCAACTATGTGATCAATTTTAGAGAAGGTTCCATGTGGCTGTGAAAAGAAGGTATTCATTTGTGTTTGGATGGAATGTTCTATCGATATCTGTTAAACCCAGTTGGGTCATAACTTCTGTTAGATCCTTTGTTTCTTTGTTAAGTTTCTGTCTGGTGGTCCTGTCTAGTGTTGAAAGTGGTTGTGTTGAAGTCTCCTACTATTAGTGTTTGTGGATTTATGTGTGGTTTGAGCTTTAGTAATGTTTCTTTTACATATGTGGGTGCCTTCATATTTGGGGGATAGGTGTTCAGGATTGAGACTTCATCTTGCTGGACTTTTCCTGTGATGAATATGAAAAGTCATTCTTCATCTCTTTTGATTGATTTTAGTTTGATGTCTAACTTGTTAGATAATTGGATGGCTACACCAGCTTGTTTCTTGGGCCCATTTGATTGGAAAATCTTTTGCCAACTCTTTAACCTTAGGTAATGCCTGTCTTAGAAGTTAAGGTGTGTTTCCTGTATACAGCAGATGGATGGATTCTCTCTTTGTATACATTCTGTTAGCCTGTATCATTTTATAGGCAGGCTAAGACCATTGACATTGAGAGATATTAATGTTCATTGATTGTTGGTTCTTGTTTGCTTTGGATTTATTGTTGGTGGTGTCATTGTGTGTGTATTTCACTCTCCTGTTTCTTTTCATGTTTGGTAAAATTGAATTATCTATTGCCTATGCTTTTGTGAGTTCAGTTATTTTCGTTGGGTTGGAGTTTTCCTTCCAGATCTTTCTGTAGTACTTGTTTTGTGTATATGTATTGTTTAAGTCTGGTTTTGTCATGGAATATCTTGTTTTCTCTATCCTATAGTGATTGAAAGTTTTGCTGGGTAAAAAATTTGGAATGTTTCACGAATTTGCTTATCATCCTTGGGCAGGGGCCATGCTAATCTTCTCTGCATTGTTCTATTTTAGTATATGTGCTGCTGAAGTCAGCACAAACATGGTCTTTTTTAAATAATAAAATAAAATATAAGAAGATATAACAAAAGTAACCCATTTTGATCAGATAAAACAAATATCCTAACTGGTCAAGTGTAGTCACCAAACATAGCTACCAGTATCAAGACTGGGTTGCATCCAATTGTCTTTTGCCCATACTGGTACTATAGAAATCATCAAAAAACTCAGACTGTTGTCATGACAATCACCTCCTCTCCTCAAACCGACAGTATGACACCATTGCTGAAGACATTGTTTGGGTGACCAAAACCAAAATAAGACTAGATATCCAAGAGTACTAGGAGAAACCAAATACTAATTGTCTTCAAAAACAAACAAACATAACAATAAAAGAACTCTTCTTCAGGCCGGGTGTTGGTGGCGCATGCCTTTAATCCCAGCACTTGGGAGGCAGAGGCAGGCGGATCTCTGAGAGTTCGATGCCAGCCTGGTCTCCAGAGCGAGTGCCAGGATAGGCTCCAAAACTACCCAGAGAAACCCTGTCTTGAAAAACCAAAAAAAAAGAACTCTTCTTCAATATTCATATTTCCATGCCTTCCTTGTAAAGCCATCATCAGAAGTGTTTTTTTTTTTTTTTCATCAGCCTTTGCTTCCCGAGTGCTGGGATTAAAGGTGTGTGCAACCACTTCCAGGTCTCTTGTGTATATATTATAGCTTTCAGTTTCATATTTTTATAGGACTCATGAGTAAGTGAAAGAGTGTGTCTCTGCTTCTTATACCATCTCTTGGTTTGCCTCATTTAACTTCATTGTAATAGTATTTGCTTGATCTTAATGTACTTTATATTATTTAGTATGTTTTATTGTTATCTCTTTGAAGCCTGTACTTTTCTAATGAGAGACAAAACAGAAGTGGACCCAGAAAAGAGGTGACATGGGGAGGAGTAGGGGTAGGGAAAACTATAATCAGGAACTATTTTAAGATAAAGTAATATATTTTCAGTATAAGAGGGACATAGATAGAGAAGCAATGAACATGGTGGGCAAGTGCTTCTGTGGTAGGATGAAGTGTCCTTTGGGTATTTGCACAAGAATTCTATAGATGGATATTGAAGTAGATCATTTCCTATCTTTCTGATGACCTACCACACTGATTTCCATAGTACTTCTATGGAGGAGTGTTTCTTACATCCTCACCAGTATAAGCTGTCACTAGTTTATTAATCTTTGCTATTGTGATGAGTAAAGATAAAGTATCAAAGTAATTGTGATTTACATTCCCCTGGGTGGTAAGGACATTGAATGTTTCTGTAATCATTTTTCAGTCATTTGACTTTTCCTTATTGAGAATTATGTTTAGATCTGTACCCACTTTTTAATTTCTTCTATTGGAATTCTTTTTTATTTAAATTAGAAACAATCTTGTTTTAAATGTCAATCCCAGTTCCCTCTCCCTCCCCTCTTCTCCTGCTCCCCTACAGACCCCTTATCCCATCCCCTTTCTGATCCCCAGGGAGGGTGAGGCCTTCCATCAGGGATCATCAATGTCTGTCACATCATTTTGAGCAGGGCCTGGGCCCTCTCCCATGTATCTAGGCCGTGAGAGTAATTCTTGACACTATTTTTTTTCAGTTCTTCTTATGTTTTAGCTATCCCTCTAATGTATGTGTAGTTGGTAATTTTTTCCCATTCTCTGTACTGCCACTAGGTCCAAATTGTGTTATCCTTTGCTATGAAGAAAGTTTACAGTTTCATGTGGTCCCATTAATTAATTGTTGATATTAGTCATTGTACTAATGGGGTTCTGTTTAGAAATACTCTCTGTGCCATTGACTACCAGGATATTGCCCACTTTTTCTTCTGTGAGGTTCAGTGTATCTGGTTTTATAATGAGATTTTGATGCATTTGGACTTGACTTTTGTGGTGGATGATAAGTATGGGTATATGTGAATGCAACATGATGCCATCCAGTTTGACCAGCACCAGGTCTTTAATTTGCTGTATGGTTTCCAATGTGTATTTCTGGTTTCTTTCTCAAACATCAGGAGATCCTAGGTATGTGGATTTATGTCTGTGTCTTCAATTAGATTAATTTGATCAATGTGTCTGTCATTTAGGCTAATACCTTGCTGTTTTTATTACTAAAGCTTTGTAGTACAACCTGAAATCAGGAATGATGAGACCTCCAGCATTCCTTTACTGGTCAGGATTATTTTATGTATCCATATTTTGTTTTTTGTTTATTTGTTTTGTTTTCTGTTTACATTCAAAGCTGAGAATTGTTTCTTCAAGACATGTGAAGAGTTGTTTGAATTTTGATGGGGACTGCATTGAATCTGTAGATGCTTTTGGTTTGATAACTAGTTTTACAATGTTAATCCTATCAATCTACCAGCATGAGAGATCTTTCTGTCTTCTAATATCTTTGTCATTATCTTTCTTCAAATACTTGAAGTTTAAAATATTTAAGGATTTCACTTGCTTGGTTAGCATTATTCAAAATATTTTACATTATTTGAGGCTATTATGAAGTATTTTTTCTCTTATTTCTTTCTCACTCCATTTTTCATTTGTAAGTAGAAAGGCTACTAACTTTTGTGAGCTAAGTTTGAATCTAGGTTCTCTGTTGAAAGTGTTTATTTGGTGAAGGTGTTTCCTGACATAAATCTTAGTGTTACTTATATATATATTATCATATCATCTGCAAATAATAATAATTAGAATTCTTTCTTTCCAATTTGCTTCCGCTTCATCTCTATTAGTTTTCTTACTGCTCTAGTAAAGTGATTCTCAACCTGTCTAATGCTGTGAACCTTTAATACTGTGCCTCATATAGTAGTGACTCCTCCAACTATATTTTTAGCTGCTATTTCATGACTGTACTTTTGCTACTATTATGAATCATGATGTAAATATCTAATATGTAGTATATGCACATCTATTGGTGTCCTACAAATGGATTGCAAGTAAATTGAAAATCACTTAGTACCTAATTTAAACTTCAATGACTATATTTAATAGCTAGAGAGGTTGGAAAAACTTGTCTCCCTTGTCTTGTTCCTGATTTTAGTGGAATTGCTTCAATTTCTTGCCATTGAAATTGATGTTGGCTATGGGTTAGTTTTAAACTGTCTTTATTTTATTGAGCTATGACCCTTATATTCCCAATATAAGGCGTTTACCAGAAAGTGGTCTTGGATATTGTCAAAGGCCTTTTCTGTATATACTATGATGGGGGATGTCATTCTGTATATATAGAATAATAGAATAATAGAAATATATATATATATATTATTCGTTGATGAATATAATAGTCTGCTCACAAGGCAGGAAGATAGGCGGATTAAGAAAAGGAGAATTCTGGGAAAGATAGACAAAGAGAGCCTGCTAAAGAGAGTTTCCATGTAGTTGACAAGTAGTAGAAGATTTGCACATTCTCTGGTAAAGCCAAGACCATGTGGTAATACATAGATTAATAAAATGGGATAATAATTTTAGACAGAGCTAGCCAGTAAGAAGCCCTAGTAATCAGTCAACAATTTTATAACTAACATAGTTTTGGTGTGCTTATTTGGGGCCGAGAAGGGTTGGTGGGACCAGGTGGGACAAAAAATACAGCAATGCAATGGTACCAATGTGGTTTGCAAGAATTTCCACATAAAACTATGCAAAACCTTAAAAAAGGGATTCTAAAAACAAAAGAACAATGTCAAGCATGGCTTCTTGGCAGCCGCATTTTCTCTGGTGGGCCCTGTTTGATAGAGACAAGCAGAGGCTCACTGATCCTTTAAGAGAGGCTTCCTGACTCAGCATAGGTGGTAAAAACTTCATAGCTCTTTTAAGAAACTGCAACCAATTGATCAGTATGTATGAGCAGCTGGCGGCAGCAAAGACCACATCTTCGCTATCGATATGCCACGCTTTCCATTTGGGTTTTAAGATGAAGGCTCGAATGTCTCAACTAAGCAGAGTTCACATGACTGAGTGGCAATCATAAAGCATGAATGGGTCTGCACCAGGTCCTCTACAAATACATTGTGGCTGTCAGCTTGTTGTTTTTTGGGGGGGCTCCTAATAGTGGGAGCCCATGTAACTCACTCTTCTGTCTTCTCTTGAGATACTTTTCCTCCTATTGGTTTGCTTTCTCCAGACTCAACATGAGGGCTTTTGTCTTGACTTGTGTTATCATGTTTTGTCATGTTTGGCTGGCCCCTCTTGGAGGCCAGCTGTTTTCTGAAAAACAAATGGATTGGAATCAATCTGGGGGAGAGGGGAGGTAGCAAAGAAGAGTGGAGGAATAGGAATTTTTTTAAGTCCATAAAACAAAACAAAATAAAGCAAAGGTGGAGATAACAGAAGAATTTGTATATAATAAGATTTATATATTCATAGAATAAGTGACAATAGGAGACATGTTTCTGAATCAAATTTCCATGAGTTCTGCATCCAAGAATACTGATTCCAATTTTAAAATTTTCAGGAATGGTGCAAGCAGAGAAAATAACTATTTCAAACTAATAATAATCAGGGTGATAATTCTATGAAAATTTAAATAAATGTCCCATCCAACAAGACATTTCGAGCTACAATAAAATAAAGTGTTATTGAATAAATCACCATGTTTATAAACCAGTTCGTAATAAAGAAAATAAATAAACATATAAGACACACTACTAGCTGTAAATTAGTTTCCTATAAAGATGGTCCTTGTTCCCAATGGAATAAAATTGGAAAAAATTAACACTTCTAAACAAAGGCAAGGCAGATGACATACTTGAATAAGTTATTCTGCTTTCTTCATTGACAGAAGACACATCATGGAAAAGCAAAATGGGGGAATGTGAAGTTTTATTTTAATAGTCAGACTACTGCTTTAAAGAGTCCATTTCACTACCTAGTTGCAATTTGAATACATTTGTCACTGCATTCTATGTACACAGTAATTTAAACTCACTATAATGAAAGAATTTAACAAAATAAGTCAAATAAACAAACAAAAAGCCAAATACCAGCTGCTAGGTACAACATATAAGAAAGAGAAAGATCAGTAGAAAATAGAAAAAAAACATAATTTAAATTGGATGTGAACAAAAGAAAAAATGTATTGTTTGTCTTTTATCTCCAATTTTATCATTTTAGAAAAAACTATGGCCAGAATCGTTTAGTTGTTTCAGAATAGTACCATATTTAACTTCAGACTTTAGCCTTCTTCAACTGTACATAATATTTTTATGTCCCAAAAGAGAAACGGATATATTTACAATTTCAGCCTAGCAATGAGTCTAAACATCAAAGGGATAGAGTCATCAGTGTAAATATTGTCCTTCAGAAAGAGAAAGAGTGATTGATAGGGAAAGAGAGAAAGTAGTAGAAAAGATTCTGAGTCCTGTATAAATGGGATCTTTACCATGGATTAGACTGTAATCTTAAGGATCTGAAACATGAAAAAAGCTAGTAAATTATTACCATCTATTCACCTAGAATATTAAAGTACGTAAGTCACTAGCTGTTACTGAAATGTAGTAAATCAGGTGTTACAGTTGTGATTATTTTGAATGAATGAAAATATTTTGTATATATATCCTATTAACATTAATTATATCATTTATTTTCATTATGGTCCTCAGGTCGGCAAAAAGACTGTGTAATTTATTTTCTTGTTGTTATGACCGAAGTGCCTGAGAGAAGCAACTTAAAGGAGAAAGGTTAAGGTCTACTTACATCTTGGAAGGCCACATTGCTGTGGGAAACCTTGATGATTAGAACAAATTGCTCCTTGGTGACAGAAGCAGGAGGCTGCACATTGGGAAGAAGGAATTTCCTGCCACATCTGGAAGCAGACATCACCTTCATTGTTCAAAGCCAGTGACCCCATTACTACTGTCCAGAGACTGAACATGTCCAAAAGAGCTCATAATCCCTGAAAATAAAGCAACAGTCTGGGAACAAAGTGTTCAAACTCATGAGCTTATGTCTGGTATTTAAGACTCAAACTATAGCAAGGATAACTATACTTTTTTACTTAGAAATTGTGTATCCACATGAAGTGTAGGTGTATACAAGATAACACACTGTAGGTCATGTTTGTTAAAAGAATTTAGCTTTCAAATGTGAAGTGAAGGCTAGAAGTAGCTCTCATAGATTAACTCATTGAAAGATTGGTCTGGCACATTTGCATCTAGCATTAGACAATGCTGGAAATTTGCATTCATTAGTTAAATTCTCTGGGTTTTCCAGTATTCACACAGAAATATGTTGCAATATTAGATTTATTCATAACTTGTCTACATTTGTGCAAATATTGCTATGCATATGTTGATCTTTTTCTTGTTTTATAGAGTTTTATTTATCAAAGACAGCTCCAGAACTAACAGGAGAAATCTGTTTGTGCTGGGGTTCAAAGCATGTCAGAAATTGCTAAGGAAGCTAATTTGTTCTCCAGAGGCTTATTAATAAATCAAATGGATGCTTGTCCCTGATGAGGCTTAAGTTAATTAAGGATGATTGCCCTGTTTTAGGTAGATGTGAGATTGGAGACATTCTAAACAATTTCATGCCAGAAGGTAAAAATCCATACTTTGAAAATGTTGGAAGTCCTGTACCTACTTATTGTAAAACTCAAGTTACTTTTGAGTGTTTAGGTCAAAAAGAAGTAATCAAGATATATCATCAGTCATTTTACACAAACACATGCACACACATTTTTACACACACAGTTTTGAATGTAAAACTGGCAAAGAATTAACTTTGTAACATATATATATATATATATATATAATTATATATTTCATTTCTTTTTTTGAAAAGATAAAAAATGACAATGTTTGATGATGCTTTTCCAATGTCAACAATTTAAGAATTGTATTGTTCTGTTCTATGACTGGATGAACTGTTGTCACCTGCTTTGTGCAATCTAGTAACTGTCAAATCCATGAGTGCAATAAAACAAAGGCTTCTAACCCTTTACAAATCATATGTGTCTTTTAAAGCCACATATATAAAAATAAACACACATTTTTGAGTTTGTCAAATTATGCAAAATGCACATTGTTACTTTTGCAAAATTTAGTTTTAAAAATAAAGAAATATAACTAGCAAGATAACTCATTGTGTAAAAGCACTCTACAACCCAAAGGTAAAAGGAGATAATGAATTCCTACAAGTTGCCCTCTGACCTCTATAGATGCCAAGCATATCATACAAACACACACACACACACACAAAACCATGCACATACATGAAAAAACATATGTAGTAAAACAAAAAGAAATAAAGATAATAGAAATTGTTCAGTATTTTCAGGCTACTCAATATATGAGTTGTCAGCCTGCAGTGTCAACATTACCTAGGAGCTAATTAGAAATTCAAACTCATACATATTGAATTATAATGTAGATCTTGAGGTTATTTACATGAATAAAACATTTAAAAGTACTAATAAACACAATTATTATATTTCTTTTAAAAGAACTGTCTCATAATTATTAAGCTGTCCATGAGATAACACTCATAGGATTCACTAACTTTGACATGTAATTTTTTTTAATCTTTAGGAACTATGACCAGAGAAAGAAAACTCAATGCAGTTAACGATACAGATATCAATACAGAAGTTATGATATAAACATATATGAGATTTGTTATGGAAACTGGCTTTGCCACTGGCAGAGTCTGAGAAGTCCCAGAAGTCTCTTAAAAGCTTAATATTTGGGAAAAAGAGTGACTCATTTCAGAACCTGAAGTTCTAAGAACCAGGGCCCATGGTATAGCTCTGTTGTAAGTCAAAGATGGCAGAATGGCACAGAGGAGATAAGTCTTGTATTTAAAAGATCGGGGAATATGGAACTGTGATAATTGAGGTCAGAGAAAAGAAATGGCCTAGTTCAAAAAGAAAGAGACTGCATCCTCCATCGTTTCATTTTTTTTAATCAAAGATAGGTAATGACACATTTTGCTGATTAGTTGGTATTCTTTTTACTCAGTCAACAATTTAAGATGTCACTATCCTCTGGAAACATGCTCAGAGGAGGATTCCTAAATTGCATTGTATCGTATATATGAGTTTTTACACATACATAGGGGTTTTCACACATTCATACATACTTGGCCAAGTCAATATGACACATACAATGTGTCATCATTCAGTCTAAAACTTCTGACCTATCACACATGCACTGAGATGGCCTGAGGTCTAACTGGAAGACCATAGTTGAGTAATGTGCCTCTTGAGGTTTAGTAAGCCTTCTTACTTATCCACCCTTGGTATTTACCTCTTCTTGTCTTACTTTTATCTATTTATATACCACCAATGGCCCTATTTGTCTCAGGATCACTGCTTTTGAATCTTTATAATCATTCTCCCAAAGCCTGAAATTTTGTTCCATGAGGAAATTCAGACAAACTACCAGTTTTCACTGGCTTGTTTGTACTGCATCGTGCAATGCAGATATAGACTACATCCTCCATCTATCATCTCTAATCCCCAGTATGTATTATACCCATTCTATTTTATTTTCCTTATAAGCATGAATGTGTCAAGTTAACCTAAATTATCCAGCACTGATTCTGATTGGTGTGGACACTGGGAGGTTCAGGTAAAATATGTTTCTAGATATTGGGAGCTGACATGTTGGAATGGATGGGGGCAAGGCTACTGAGGAGTTCCAAGGGAGAAAGGAAAGCAGGATGCTGCACCAAGATCTTCTTAGTCATCTTGGAACATGGGAAAAGAGTGAGAAGAGGCCACAGAAGGTGGTATGCTACAGAGATGGATAGGTAATCTCATTGAAGAGATGAGAAACTCAGTTGAGAAAATGCCTAGATAAGATCTGCTTGTGGGCAAGCCTGTAGGGTATTTTCTTAATTGGTGAGGGTATGGGAGGGAACCAGCCCATCCTGCGTTGCCACCCTGGGAAGGTGATCCTGCTTTCTATAACAAAGCAGGTGGAGCAAACTCTGGGAATTATGCCAGTAAGCAACACTCTTCCATGAACTCTGCATCAGTTACTGCCTTCAAGTACCAGACATATTTCAAAGTGTCAGTATGAGTTTGCACTCCCACCAGGAATGGAGGAGTGTTCCCCTTTCTCCACATCCTCTCCAGAATAAACTGTCTTTGGTTACTTTGAATTTAGCCGTTATTACAGGAGCCAGAAGGTACCTCAGAGTTGTTTTGATTTGTATTTCCCTGATGGCTAAGGATGTTGAGCAATTTCTTAAGTGTCTTTCAGCCATTTCAGATTCCTCTATTGAGAATTCTCTATTTAGTTCTGTACCACACTTTTTAATTGGATTATTTGGTGTTTTGGAGACTAGCTTCATGAGTTCTTTGTAAATTTTGGAGATCAGCTCTCTTCGGATGTAACGGTTGGTGAATATCTTTTCTCATTCTGTGGGATGATCTTTTGTCTTGTTTCCTTAAAGAAGCTTCTCAGTTTTAGGAAGTCCCATTTTTTAATTGTCTATCCCAGTGTTTGTGCTACTTGTGTTATGTTAAGGAAGCAGTCTCCTCTACCAATTCATTCAATGGTACCTCCCACTTTTTCTTCTAAGAGGTTCAGTGTGGCTGGATTTATGTTGTGGTCTTTGATCCATTTGGACTTAAGTTTTGTGCATGGAGATAGACATGGATCTATATGCAGTCTTCTACATGCCAGCATCCAGCTATGGCAGCACCATTTGTTGAAGATGCTTTCTGTCTTTCATTATATAATTTTATCTTCTTTGTCAAAAATTAGGTGTTCATAGGTGTGTGGGTTAATATTAGGGTTTTAAATTGGTCTACCCATCTATTTTTGTGTCAATACCAAGCAGTTTTCAGGATTATAGATCTATGATAGAGCTTGAAATCAGGAGTGGTGATAACTCCAGAAGTTCCTTTATTGTACAGGGTTGTTTTGGCTATCCCGGGTCTTTTGTTTTTCCATATAAAGTTTATTATTGTTATTTCAGGGTCTGAGAAGTGTTGTCCTGGGATTTTGATGGGGATTTCATTGAACCAGTAGATTGCTTTTGGCAAGATTGCCATTTTAAGTATGATGATCCTACCAATCCAATAGCATGTTAGATCTTCCCAATGTCTGATATCTTTTTAAATTTCTTCCTTTAATGACTCAAATTTCTTGTTATATGGGTTTTTCACTTGTTTGGTTAGTGTTACCCCAACATATTTTATGTTGTCTGTGGCTATTGTAAAGTGTTATGTTTGTCTGATATCTTTCTCAGCCCATTTATCATCTGTTTATAGTAAGGTTACTGATATTTTTGAGATAATCTTGTATCCTGCCAGACTCTTGATAGCCTAATCCACTGGGACACGTTCCTCCCTTGTACAGTCCCCATGTTTCAGGAGGCTTGGAGTAGGTCACTGGAAGGAAGTGCCTTCTAGATTTCTTTATCTGTGGTTGACTATACCTCTGAGAACTCTGACATCAGCACACACTTATCAATTAATTGCTGATCCCAAATCATGAAAATATCTCCTAATTTTCAACTTTTTTGCTGGTCACAAAGAAAATTTCTCTCCTTGTTGAATTTTATATTGTGACTCTGTCTGAGATTTTTGTTTAAATCAGAAAATGTGGCTTTATTTCAACTCACTTTCCTGTCCCTCCCCTTGATAGTCTAACTTTTATTTACATTTCTTTTTTTTTTACATTCCAGCTCTTTAAACTCTTTTCAGTAGGATAATACTTGGCACTCATTTAGACCATCATTAGAAGTGTAAGGTGTGGTGAGGTAGTCCACAGGGCATGAACTACTTCCTATTCATATTGTATAAGAGTACAAGGGAAGTAGAGAACATTTGCAAGGAAAAAGCTATTTCTATGCTTTTGAAATTATTTCCAACAGAACACAGGTACTGTGTATTCTATAAACACTTTCCTGTAATATAATATGCACTGAATTGCCACTTTTATTGCTCACAAATGGAAGAAAGAAGTAATAGGTGAGGGAATGAAAATTACTGACCAATTGTGTTGATTATATACATTTACTATAGGGTATTCTGTACCATGCCTGAGGTGGAACCACCCAACCATTCCCAGGAGGAGTAAAATTATAAAGTTACCATTTCCAGGATACTCTGAACTTTTAAAATAGAAATAAATAGATTTTTATAAATATTTTTCCTAACCCTGATAAAATAAAATGTTCATAGCAGGGTGTCTGGTAACAAACTGTCTTCTGAAATTGCGACAGGACATTCCACATGCCTACTGGCCATTTAATTTAATGGGATTTTTATTAGTGTATACACACTAGTTATTTAATCCACAGGGGTCTTTGCAGGTATAAGCACAAAGAAAAGAAGAAAGAAAAATCCAACCTGCAATTTCAGTTTTTTAAAAAATTAAATACTACATTTTGTATTCATTTATTTAAATTGCATTCCCACTACCATGCATCTCTAAAGCCTTAGGTAGAATATCACTTTTAACAAGTTCAAACCAGTATACAATAGAAGGGATTTGTTTTTTTAAATCATTTTTTCTAACCCAAAGAAAGTACTGTTAGAAGCACCCTATGATTCCATTTAATCAGCCAAATAAGCGGAAAGTCCAGATAAACAGAAATAAATTTTGTCTTTCTTATACTTGGTATTGTGGCTATTTTCTCATCTTACTTTCTTCTCAGTCCAAAATGCCAAATATGTGTGTCATAACTCAAACTCATACATATGTTTTTATATTTAACATTCAGAATTATCTCCAGTATAAATTCGAGAATTACTGAAATTATTTAAATGGACTTCACCTAAGCCTGATTTGGAACAGGACTTTCATAAAGTCCTCAAAAGAGACTGTATAAACTTTATACTAGAATGCTAAAAATTGAGTTTTCTATGACCTTTTCATCTTGGTTTCTCAAATATTGTCTTAAAATATAACTTAAATGTTTGATATGAACCAAGTGTTAAGATTGCTCTCAAAGCTAAATAGGAAGATAACTGAGACCTGCAAGAGGACTCAGAGGGTAAAGGCACTTGTAATCAAACTTACAGACCTGAGTTTGATTCCTAGAACCCACATGATGGAAAAATAGAACTGATTCTGGCCTCTTGCTCTTTAAATTCCACAGTCTTGTGGCATGCACACACACACCACACACACACACACACACACCACACACCACACACACACACACATACACACACACACACACACACACACACACACACACACACACACACACACCACAGAGGCATGCACATACACCCACATGCAAATACACATACACACATATACACAAACACACATAAACACACACATACATATACAAACATGAATACTCATACATACACACAGATAAATACATTCACAATACACATAGAGAATAAATGAATGAATCAATACAATAACACTTTCAAAGAGAGAAAGTGAGAGGTCATTGTCATACTGATACACATTTGAATTTAAGCTTAATAAATACATTTTAAGGAAAAAGCTACCATTTTTCTTACACTTTGGATATTTTCACCACTTTGGACAACAGGAAGAGGTCAAAAGGGGAGAAAATAGTTGCTATAGAGGAGGAAGAACACAGGTTTGGAAAACAGAACACACATATAGGTGTAATATAGCTTCTGCTTTTCTGTGTCATTTTCAATTATGATAGTCTTCTGGAGTTTAATTCTAAGCTTAGTTAAAGATATAAAAAGGAAGTAATGAACAACTTTGGAGCAATGCTTCTAGATTTTGCTGTATATTAGTGTACAAGAAGAGTTAATAGCTGTGCTCTCTTCTGACTTGGATGTCCCCTCACCTGATACATGAATCAACAGACATTAGCAGAAAATATGTAAGTCCAGCACTTATCCTGAGTCTTGCCATTATAATGTCAACATTTTGGTCTATCAAGCTCACAGAAAGCAAAGAAGGAACTTCCCACAGATATCTCTCTGCAATTAGACTTAGAGCATATGGAAAGTGGAGAATTTATGGTTTAAATCTGAAAAGCCTATGAAAAAGAATATTGTATTAACTAAAGTGTCTATGTTTCACTTAATGGTAAAGAAAGTACAAACCTCTGCTTGTTACAGTAAGCCCTACTTAACAGAACACATCAATCTGTTTGTGCAATGCTGATAGGGCTGTGCTTCAGCAATGTAGTTCTGTCTTGTTTGTTTGAATTTAACACAATAAATTTGAAAGAAAGGATATAGGTTCAACCAAAAGCTTGGCTTTGCCATCAATTGGTTTTATAAACTGTACAAAATTACAAAATATTTAATCCATTATATCTGAAATATACTGATAAAATATTAAATTTATCTTTACAGCAGCAAGAAAAGCAAACAAATACAGAACAAAATATGGTGATTATTTCTACAACACTGGGCACAAAATTCTGAAGAATAATAATCTTACAAGACAAAGAAAAGTGACTGAATCCTATGTCTGTCGATTCCACAGAAGTTATCCAGGGGGAAATGCATGATGTGAGAAAAAAAAAGAAAATTCACAGATACCAGAAGCTGAAAAAATAAAATGGGATGTCTAAGGAGACAAGGGCATCTAGACTTCAGGCAGCCACAGAGGTAAGGAGCTTTGTAGATTGATATTTTGTCCTGCATGGTCCTGTAGCTCTTTAGTCCTAAATAAAGATATTGAGGCTTATATTGATTATAAACTGTTTGTCTGATGGCTCTGCTTTCTTATTGGTTATCTCTCTTTTAATTATTAACCAATTTCTATTAATCTGTCTATCTCCATGTGGGTTTGGGTTATCAGAGTATTCCTGGGTATTCTACCTTCCCAGTAGCTATATGGTGTCTCTCCTTTGTCTTTCTTTTCCCTTCCTCTTTGCCCAGAATTCCCACCTAACTAAATCCTTCCTGTCAGGTCACCAAAACAGCTTTATGCATCACCCAATAAGAGAAACATATATTCACAGCACAGAAAGGAACTTCCACATCATAGATTTTTGATAAATTCATAAGTAATCCAGATTCAATATTTTCACTGATATTGAACAATAAAATGGGTCTAGAAAAGTTTATCTGTATATCTCTGTATTGATACAAACACAAGTAACAAGATATGATATTACCTAATGCTAAAAAAAATCACCCAGGTAACTGTCCTGATGGGGGTTGTCCATCTGTATATATGTTTCTCTTATTGGCTGATGAATAAAAAGCTGTTGGCCAATAAGGTGGGAAGATAGGTGGGAGTAGAAGAGAAGAGGATTCTGGGAAAAGTGGCAGAGAAAGCCTGTCAGAAGAGTCGCCATGTAGTGGAGGAAGGAGTAACAGGTTCAGACCCTTCTCTGGTAAGATAAGACCATGTGGAAATACTTAGATTAATAAAAAAGGTTTTTAATAATTAAGACAGAGATAGCCAATAAGAAGCCCTAGACATCAGCCAATATTTTTATAATTAATATAGTGTCTGTATGTTTATCTGGGGCCACAGGTTGGCAGGACAAAGAAGATCTAGCTACAATGTCCAACTCTCAGAAAGTTGGGAAGGAGGCCCTGGAAATCCTCCTAATTCCAAGTATTGACTACTTAGAAGAGAATTTGGTACAATTTTGTGTACTTCTCTAGTGACTAGGAGAAACAAGGAACAGGCTAAACATGAATGTGCTCTTTTTTTTCCCACTTAGAAGATTTTATTTTTTTTTATTTTTTATTTTATTAGTTCTAGTTAGGGAACAAGCTTATTTCAAGTCCCTTCTCCCTTTCCCTCCCCTCACCCCCAAACTTCCTCCCCCACCCCCAGCCCACCCCCCAACCCATCCACCCACCACTCCCCAGGCAGGGTAGGGCCCGCAACAGGAATGTGCTCTTATATAAGAATATAAAAATCAAACCTTATAATCTGAAGACTAAGCCTGATTATAGTAATTCAAAACATTAAACAAATACGTGGTTAAATGCAGTCTGGCATCCAATAAAAATGACTATGCTTACAGAAAGCTGTAATGTTATGATCCACAATGGGAGCAGAGGCAGACAAGAACTGTCATAGGTGACAAAAGTGGTAGATAAAACTTCAAAACAGTTAGTAGAGTGTGGTGTATTTTCCAAAGTCATGTAGAATATGAAAAATAATTTAAAAAGTAAAACTAAAATTTAAGAGATGACATGGTCTTGGTACTCCATGCTGTTAACCTGGAACTTGGGAAGTGAAGAGCTCTTATATATAGCCCATATTGGGGGCTAATGGCAAATTTGAGCTCAGCATTGATTGTATGTCTATTTTTTAAACAAAATAATCAAAGAAGAATGTTTGTTGATGAAAACCACAAAACAACTGTAGCCAGATTTAGGAATCAGCAAACATTATGATATACCTTGTTATGTAATAGACAATTTATAATGTGTGGTAAGATGAAGCAAGCAGCTACAGATGGACTTAGAAGATATAGATATTATTTAACTTATTTCAACTGGGAATAAAAGAAAGTTTCTCACTGACATAGGGATTCAGAGATAAGAAACAGGTTCCTGATAATACAGTGTAGAAAGAAGATTTGAATAAATATAAGAAATAGAAAAGGTAAAACTTAATCATGAATTTTGGGAATCAACAATATAGCCTTTAATTGTAGTTAGTCATGCTTGGTTAAATTTTCACAAAGAAAAAATATTAAATACCTCACAATGATGAAAGTAATTATTTGGGTAATGATTCTATTAGGTTATGTCAATCATTTCACATTATACGTGTGTGTGTGTGTGTGTGTGTGTGTGTGTGTGTGTGTTGGTGTGTCTGTGTGTGTGTGTGTGTCAATGTTTGCACAGGGTACATACATGTATATGTATACATAATATCAAATCAAACGTTTTAAATATACATATTGTTATTTGGCAGTTAAGCATAAAAATACTCAACAGTGTAACAAAGTGAGTGGGGGGAAAAAGCAGTATAGCATGCTATTAAACCATACATATTGGGACGTTAAGAACACTAAAGTCCTGTATTTAAAAATCTGAGAAATATGGAGAGATGGCTCAGAGATAAAATGCCAGGCACATGAGCAAAATGGGTTTGAGTTTGATCCTGTAAAAATTATATGTGGCAGAATATCTATAACCTTGGTTCTGTAGGATCCAAGAAATGCAGATTTTCAGAGCTTACTGATCACCAACCTAACACCAGTCAATGATCTCTAGATATCTTGAAAGACGCTATCTCACTTAATATAGTGGCAATCAATAGAAGAATATATTTAGAATTGACCTCTGGCTTGCATTTATTCATACATGATCAAGGGTGACATCCTCCAAACTCCAAACACACATCTGCACACAGACCCAAGTCAATATTTCCACTTCCACCACAGAAATAATAATGAATGATAAATTCAACAGGTAATATAAAGGACTGAAAAAAATGCATTTTCAGATGAAAAATCAGTTGCAAACAAACCAGAGAAAAAGCAAAACATTTGAAAATAAACTGTACAAATATGTACAAATATGGCATGCTTGATTATCCATAAAATCTTCAGAAATTTCATTTTGCATGGTTATTTCAGTGGATCAGGCTTCCTGCGTATAGGTTCATGCAAAAATCAGTTTTATTTCTCCATGTTGATGATCAAAAAACAAAAATTATATTTTAAAAAAGTCACAGATTTTTCCCTATTTAGGGAAATATATAAAATCTGAAAAACAAATTTTGAGGGTTGTTCAGGATATGAACTCAACAAAATCAAATAAAATATGTTTAAGATAATTAAAGAAAGTCCACTTAATTGGAAGGTTAGATCATGTTTTATGACCAGAGTAGTCAATGTGTTATGATGACAATTCTAGCCATTTGATCTGTGTTCACAGAAACCCAAATCAATAAACCAGTATGTGAATGGATAAAGTTGTAAAGCTGACTAGAAGTCAGATGGGAGCTCAATGCTTCTACAATAGCCAAAATCATTCTGAAAAAGAACAAAATTGAAGGAATTGCTATACTTACTTTCAAAATTTACCACTAATGCCATAGTTGGCAGTTTGGTCCTAGTTTCAAGACACAAAAATAGATCAATAGAAAAGTGCCCACAAGCTTGTTTGTTGAAATGATTTTTCACTCATTGAAGGAAATTTAATAGAAAAAGATAACTTTTTTGTACAAGCAGCATTAAAAAGAGTTAAATATTCATGAGCCTTGGACAAAATTTAGCTCCAATAGGGCATAGATATCCATAAGCCATAACATTAAAACACTGAATTTCTTGTATATACATAAAAGTAAGAAAAATATCATCATATTGATAATCAGATTAAATTTAAATTCATAGAGCCAGAGCATAAATAAAAATCATAAATTGGACTTGATATTACAGCTGTGCTTTTTTAAGTCACTATAAATATATTAAAATAACACTGGCTAAACCAATATATATTTTGAAAACAAATATCCATATAGGCTTATTCAAAAACATAAAAATATAAACTAAAAATATTCTTTCAAACTAAAATATAATAGCTATCAATCAAGTAATAAATATCATTGTGAATACTGCTAGAGAATAAGGACAGTAGCACAACTAGGTTGCAATAGTTTTAAGTTTCTTACAAAATTAAGCATACTTGGGCTGGTCACATGGCTAAGAGAGTAAAAGAGTAAATTGACTAGTCACACAGGACTGACTTACTGTTCTAGTCCCTGAAGGAAGAATCACTTCTCTGACATCCACACAGGAACCATGATGTGTGTGCTTTTGCACATAAACATGAAAATGCATACAAAAAACATACACACAATAAATACTAATCAATAAACAATCTAGCCGGGCATCGGGGGCACACACCTTTAAACCCAGCACTTCAGAAGCAGAGGCAGGCCGATCTCTATAAGTTCAAGGTCTACAGAGCGATTGCCAGGATAGACTCCAAAGCTACACAGTGAAATCCTGTCTCATAAAACCAAAAATACAAAACAAAACAAAAACCCAATAACTAATACAATCTAAAACACTGCTGCAAAAGAAAAGGAAAAATAATGGTGCATGTTCATAAAATGGTTTATAGAATGGAAATATTTCTGTAAACTACATTTATAATAGTCAAGTCTTAGAATTAATTCAAATGTCCTTTAATAGATAAAACAGTAAATAAGTATAATATCTTACAGTAACCGAAATCTGGGTCATAATAACGTGCAATGATCATGTTTCAATGGAAAACAGCAATGATATGAATGAAAGGAAAGACTCAGCCGGTCGTTGGTGGCGCACGCCTTTAATCCCAGCACTCAGGAGGTAGAGGGAGGCCGAACCTTGTGAGTTCGAGGCCAGCCTGGTTTCCAGATCGAGTGCCAGGATTGGCTCCAAAGCTATACAGAGAAACCCTGTCTCAAATAACCAAAACAACATAGAAAGGAAAGATTCAGTTGTTAAAATGAAACCAGATAATTTATGTTGTTTGTGGCTATTGTAAATGGTGATGTTTCTCTGACTTCTTTCTCAGCCTTCTTATCATCTGTATATAGTAGGGCTACTGATTTTTTTTTTGAGTTAATCTTGTATCCTGTCACTTTAATGAATGGGTTTACCTGTTGTAGGAGTTCCCTGGTAGAGTTTTTCAGGTCAGTTATGTAAACTATCATATCATCTGCAAACAGTGAAAGTTTGACTTCTTCCTTTCCAATTTGTATGCCCTTGATCTCCATTTGTTGTCTTACTACTCTAGCTAGCACTTCAAGGACAATATTGAAGAGATATGGAGACAGTGGACAGCCTTGTCTTGTTGCTGACTTTAGAGGAATCACATTGAGTTTCTCTCCATTTAGTTTGATGTTGGCTATTGGTTTACTGTATATTGCATTTATTATGTTCAGGTATGTTCTTGTTATTCCTGATCTCTCCAGGACCTTTATCATGAAGGGATGTTGGATTTTGTCAAAGGTATTTTCAGCATCTAGTGAGATTTTCATGTGGTTTTTCTTTTTTAGTTTGTTTATATGGTGAAATACATTGATGAATTTTCATATGTTGAACCAACCCTGCATCCTGGGGATGAAGCCTACTTGATCATAGTGGATGATTTTTCTGCTATGTTCTTGGATTCAGTTTGCCAGTATTTTATTGAGTATTTTTGCATCAATGTTCATGAGTGATATTGATATGTAGATCTCTTTGTTAGTTGTGTCTTTGTGTGGCTTGGATACCAAGGTCATTGTACCCTCATAAATTTGGCAATGAACCGACTGCTTCAGACAAATAGAGGGTTGAGAAAGAAATCAGTGAAACATCATCTTTTATAAAAGCCACAAAGAACATAAAACATCTTGGGGTAACACTAACCAAACAAGTGAAAGAACTGTACAGCAAGATCTTTGAATCTTTAAAGAAAGAAATTAAAGAAGATACCAGGAAATGGAAAGATCTCACATGTTCTTGGATAGGTAGGATCAACATACTAAAAATGGCAATCTTGCCAAAAGCAATCTACAGATTCAATGAAATTCCCATCAAAATACCAGCACAATTCTTCCCATTTCACATAGAGTGATACTCCCTCAGCCTAGACACATGGGGGAGGGCCTAGGCCCTGTCCCAAAGGCTATGACAGACTTTTAAGATCCCCCATGGAAGGTGTCACTCTCTCTGGGGAGCAGAGGTGTTATTGGATAGGTAGGGTGTTAGTTGGGTGGCAGAGGAGATGAGGAGAAAGAGGGAAAGGGGATTGAGATGTAAAACTATCTTGTTTCTAATTTAAACAATTAAACAAAAAAAGGAAACCAGAAAAAAAATGATTTGATACCTATTTGGAAGGAAGAGGAACAGGGAGGATCATAAGGGACATGGGACAAAGAAAACGGCTGTGAAATAGTGTCTTCTGGACATGACAGGAATGCTGTGCCCCAGTTCTCAACAGCTATGATTGTCTCTCATGGTCCTTGCAAGATTGATATGATTGTCAATATTTCAATGTGGATTGTGGAGAGCTCACAAGATTCCACACCTTGTTTAGGAGCTAAAGGAGTGGATGACTCCCAGGAAAGGGCGTCGCTTTTCCTCAGGAGCCTCGCTCCTAACAGGTGGCTTATATAATATATATAATATATTATAATATATATTATACTAATTATATATAATTAATATATATATATGGCATTATATTGAGAGTAGGACATGATAAAGGTACCATGGAGGGGTTGGAATAGAGGAATGAGTTTCATTCATGTATTAATTCTCAAATTATAAAAAGACAGCTTCTTAGGACCTGAAGAGATATCTCAAAGGCTAAAAGCACTTGAATCATTTGAGGAAGTCCTTGGTTCAGTTCTCAGTACCCACATTAGGAACCTAGAACTCAACTTCTTGAGAATCTGCTATCTTCCCTGGCCTATGTGGATCATATCTGCAATCAGGGTCACACATATACACATAAAATAAAATAACTAAGATGAAATAATTTTTTATCCTACCAGAATGGATATTTTAAGTACAAATATGAAAAGACTTTGACTGAAAATGTATCACACTAGAAGAAATACAGAAGTCCTTTGCTGTGTATGTCTATTTTGAACATCACATTATGTTTCCCTTGATAAGAATTTGTTTAAAAAATGATAGTCTGTACAAGTTGGTATTTTATCCCCATATATTTGAGGAGCTCCTGGGCATAAAGTGAAAGATACTTGCAATGCCCTTTGTGGGCTGGGAAGGAAAACTTGGAACTCTCTGCAATGGAACCTAACTTCGAGGAAGAGGTGTCTTCAAGGTTCATATATAGTCAAGCTATAAGTGTATTGAGTAGCAGACCTGAGAAGCATTTGAGGGCAAAATCCCTACCGTGTTTGAAAAACAAAATCTTACATGTTAATAAAATATTCGTTTGCTTGAAAAAAATGGTATCCTACAAGATATATTGAAATCTTGTGAAAAATGGGATATATGGGAATGCTCAGTAAGGTTGCACCAATGCAATAAGAAATGTTGGCTATTCTATGACTGGAAAAATAAGGTGAAACTTTTACAAGCAATTTAAAATTCATTGCAGACAAAATTATGAATACAAGTTTATCTAAGTACTTGGATTTTCATAAACAATGAGCTTGTTTGTGATTGAATTAGGTAAAAAAACTGTCTAAAACACACCAAGGTATCTGTGGCACAGGGGTCTACATATCAGAATCAAAGGGAGCAAATAGATTAATTAAAATGTATATAATAATGAATTTTCTAGCTGACAGAAACTTTGACCCATGAAACAAGGTCTAAAATTGGTTCCCTGGAAGATACTGGGCCAGCTTACTAGAAAAAAATAAATTGGGTTAGTAGGATCTTGATAGGATGAAGGTACAATGTTCTCTGTATGTGTGTATGCTCATGTGTATCTGTTTGTAAAATCACATAGTGATTTTAGAAAATCACATTGTGAAATCCACTATTTTGTATTCTAAGTGTAATCTAATAAAAGTGAATTAATGGAAAATAAAACAAAGTTAACAATTCTGTTTCAGTGTGCTTTCTCTTATGCTCCAAGACAGAAAAATCTACTTCACAATCACACATTGATTTTGAAATGTGCAAGTAAGAACCTGATTTTGTAAATCTATTGAGTTTTCAGGGGTTGTTAGTGTTGTATATTTTTAAATTATTTTTTATTTAAATTAAAACAATATTATTTTACAAAAAATCCCAGTTCCCTCTCCCTCCAAACATCCTATTCCCTGCACTATCCCTTCATAGCACCCCTCCCATCTAATCCTCAGGGAGGATGAGGCCTCCTATAAGGGATCATCAAAGACTGGCACATCATTTGGTGAAAGTCCTAGGCCCTCCCTCATCTATCCAGAATGAGAGAGTATATCTCCATAGGGAATGGTCTCCTGAAGCCCATTTTTGCACTAGGAATAAATACTGATTCCATTGTCAGAGGCTCTATAGACTGCCCAGGCTCCACAACTGACACCCACGTTTAGGGGCCCTGGTTCAGTCTCATGCTGGTTCCCCAGCTGTCAACATGGGGTCCATGAGCTCCCACTTACTCAGATCAGCTATTTCTGTGCATTTCCCCAGCATGGTCTTGGCCACTTTGCTCGTCACTCCTCACTCTATAAAACTGGATTCCAGGAGGTCAGCTCAGTGCTTAGCTGTGAATCTGCTTCTGCTTCCATCAGCTACTGACTGAAGGACCTATGATGACATTTAAGGTTGCCATTAATCTCATTATAGAGGAGGGCATTTAAGATAGTCTCTACTATTGCTTTGATTCTTAGTTGTGGTCATCCAGTGGATACCCTAAAAAGGGAAAAGGGACAAGATCTCCTGAATAAATTGGGAGCATGGGGTAGGAGGAAGGGAGGTAGGAGGAAGAGGAGGGAAGAAGGGGAGAGGGAAGGAGAACATGAGGTATCAGAAAGGTTGAGTTGGGGGAAGAACAGAGAAGAAGAGCAAGGAAAGAGATACCTTAATAGAGGGAGGTGTTATCGACCCAAGGAGAACCCTGGAACTGGAGAAATCTCTAGGAATCCACAAGTGTTATATAGTTTATTGAGTTTATTTATAATGATTGAAATATCTGTGACAAATAACTCAAGAAAAATTGATCTTCAAGACAATAGTGTTATGTTTGAAATAAGAACCATGAAATTCAGTTTGAGAAATTGTGGGAAATACTTGTGTGATTATTTAGTAACATTGGTGTTTTTTTCTACATGTAAATATGAAACACAGAAATTCAGTTGTAAAATAAAAACAGGGAAATAAACCAATTCAAATTGGTTCTTTTAAATATTGGATGGTAATCTGAAATTAATGCAATGGTTGGAGGTAAGACAAATTTTTTTTAATGTTTGTTAGGTGAAATTCAGAGTGAGGGGTTTTAACATGGTCTCAGTTGGTTATTATTGAATATAGAACTAGTATAAATATTATTGTTGTCCAAATATTTGTGTTCTTCTATATTCTTTGACCAATTAGTATTCACTCTTACTTTTTCATGTGGGAGAGCAGTAGGTATTACTAATGAGATTGAATGTAGTAATCAATTACTTTATATTAATTTGGTAATTGTAACATTTACCCATTATTATTACTGATATAACTTTTGTTAAAATACTTGAGAATCTAATGAAAGTGTATATTACTAGAGTTTTTCACATTTATCATCAAAATCTTGAAAAGTAGTTTACATAATTAAGTTATAATTTCTCCAATTCAGCATGTATATCAAAATAAATTTAGAATTTTACATTACCATTAAATCTAAATCTAGACTTGATGTTATGTGTTAATGAAGAAATATAAGATCCCTAAACTTTAGTATATTCCTAAAAGACTTCCTAGTGAAAATATTTTCATTGAGAAAACTTGTCTTAGAGTCTATTGATATCTAATGCTTTAAATAAAATCTACCTGGGATTTCTGAGTAAATTTCAATATTCTTATTTAGAATTGTTAGAAAAAAACAATCTACCAGAAGTTAATTTGGAGGTAACAAAATTCTATAATAGTTAGAACTTCACACAGGGTTTCTAATTGAATTTAGCTGGAGCAAGACTAATGCACTCCTTTAGCACATCAGAGTCAGTTGCTTGACTCTAAGGAATATTGCTTTACTATTCTGCCCTTGCCTGTGATTATATAAGAATGAGTATGGTGTAAATTAGAAACCCTTTGTTTTCTATTCTCCTGATACTGCCAGTTTACAATAGGGAGGAATGTGTCATAGATCAATGACAGAATTGATGCTCAAGTGCTGGGACAGTCTGTGGTGAAAATGCCACATTGTTTTTTCTGTTAACATTTTCAATATAAGGCTTCAGAGATCTGCCTCATTCTATTAACACAAATAATATCATGAAGGTCAAACTCTTTCAACAAAGATATGAGTAATCCCTAACACATCTATATTTCACATATATTCTGGGAACTCATTGTATCTCTGATAATTAGAGCATCACATGTATTCTTTTACTTGCTCAGGCAAATTGCCCAGCAGTATCTGGTGGGAACAAAGTAAGACAAATACTTCCCCTACATTTACTCATAATAAAATTGATAGAGGAAGATCCATGAAAAGGGGAAGTAAAATAAAAGGCAACAGGAGCAATGAAGGTAATCTTTCCACAGCTCTTGAGTCACAAAGGAGTAAAATAGTGGATCAACATTGAAGGTCAGTGAGTGCGTTATGGGGTGTTTATGAATAAATCTTTTTGGTGACTTGTTTTCAGGCAGGTATAAGTGCTCTAAAGGTAAAAACAAAATGCAAAATAGGAATGATGGTCAGAGATGCAAGCAGAAATGAATGGCAGGGAGAAGACTCAGGCCATCAGAGCATAGTGACCTATATGAAATGAAATGGATTCTATTTTATATTTTCTGAGGGTATTTATTTGTATTTGCAAATGTCACACCAAATATCTATACTTGTGCATTTTTAAAAATATCTTCTGCTATAATAGTGATTGTTTTACCTTAGAGAGAATCCAAATGTATATAGGCTATTTTTATGATAATGGAAATTTTGTTAAGGAATAATGAGCAGTGCTATTTCATTACATTTAGTGTTGTTTTAATCTCACTATTCAAAGATCATTAATTCAACTGCCATTTATTGCATGGTTTCTCTGTTCTAGGTACTGTGTAAATTTACAGTCTTTCTTAGACAAGATAAATGTATTTGCTTCTTAGGTTAGTTGCAGAGTTAAAGACCTGAAGTGTGAGGTTTCCTTGATAGATTTGAATGATTGAAAGAAGAAAGTTTTGGAGCCATCATGAAACTGTAATGACATTAAGCACAATATCACAGGCTTTTGTAATTTTTTGCTCATTTATTTGAGTTTTATGCTGAAACAATAAAGAGCTGAGATCATGTTTACCCTACCATTTTAACAAGATCTCATTTTTTAAATTAAGAAACAAGTAGCACCCAGATGAATATGAAGAGCTGAAAGGCAGAAAACAATAAAATCCAAGTGTCTATTTATAGAATTTGTACATTTGAAATATAAGGAACTGTATATTACAAATTACAAAAAATCTGATCTTTAAGTGTGATCCATGAAGATGTTGGGATACAAGATTAAAAATAAAATTAAAATCACTCCAAATGCATCGTAGAACATAAAGAAGAATATGGGTTAACTTAAAATGTAAAACCTAACTCGGTGGTGGTGGCACATGCCTTTAATCCCAGCACTCTCAGGAGAAAGAGGCAGGCAGATCTCTCTGAGTTTGAGTCTAGCCTGATCTACAAAGCAAATTCCAGGACAGTCTCCAATGCTATAGAGAGAAACCCTATCTCAAAGAAGAAACTTTAAAAATGTAAAAGGTAGTCAGAAATAAGTCTGAGCTATTGGCCAAGGATTTATAATTAATATAAGCGTCAGTGTGTTTATTTGAGAGGGGCTACAAAATAGTAAAACTTCACCTGCAGCATCCTTCATTTCTGGATTTTAGTTCATCCCAGATATAGCCATGTTGACAAGAAAGAATATTTTTTCCAAAGGAATGTCACTGGATATATTAAACTCACTCTAGGAGCATTTTTGTGCTATTTTTCTTGTTTTGTTTCGAGAGAAAGGACATGAAGTTGGGTTGATAGGGTCATTTTGAAAGTCAAGAAGAAGTTGGGGAGAGGAAAGATTATAATCAAATGCACTGTTTGAAAAAATATTTGGTATGTAAAAGAAGATTCTTTTTAATATAAATAACAATTCAAAAAGGAAAGTTATAAAACTAAAAAGAGAAAAAGAAAGAAATTGAAAAGTAGAAAATTATTTTAGAAGGCTGATACCTCTGAAATCTCCAGGGACTTCCCAAGCAGAGTGATCATGCAGTGTAATTCCAGTTCTCCAATCTATTTTAAAATAGAGGTATTTATTTATTTATTTTGCTTTGTTTTATTTTGTTTTTGTTTTTAATGAAAGTAGACTTTTCCAAACAGCAAATAGATTGTTGTTTCCCCTCCCATAAATCTTCTCTGCTTCCTTACCCAACCAAGACCACACCCTTTTCCTAATTAGAATGAACATAGGAATCTAAATAAATCAATAAATTTAGAATAAAATAAAACATCAAACCAACCAACCATAATAGACTGTAATATACAGACGAAAAATATCTAAAGAAATAACTCAAGAAATACATAGAGACACAGTGACGAACACATTTGCCAACAAAATTAGAAGTCATAATATATACAATAAGGAACTGTGTTATATTTTAATAATAAAAAAGACAAAGAACTGCTGAGGCATTATGAGGCAAAGAAGCACCAAAATCCTACAGTTGCTGAGTTCATATGTACATTAGTACTTCTAGGTTTAAAGGGCTGGTTTCCTTGAGGTCCTCCATCCCCTCTGGCTCTTATACCTTTCTTCCCCTTCTTCTGCAAAGTTCCTCAAGCCCTGAGAGGAAAGAATTTTCTGGAGACACCCCATTCAGGATTTAGATTTTCAAGGTCTCTCACTCCATATTGTAACATTGCAGATCTCTGTATTTATTCTGATATACTTCTGGAGGAAATTTCTCTGAGAATGGCTGAGAAATGCATTGATCTATGAGTGTAACAAAATGTCATTGTTCCTTTAGCAGAATGGTAATATCTGGTTTTCCCCTGTGTCCCTGACCTATCTATTTTCTTGTTCTTGGTAGACTGAGCAGTGTTGGGACTAGGTTTCCACTCATGGAACTTAAGAAGGCTTAAATCCAATGCCATATTATTGGATTCTCCCACAATCTTTGCGCTTCTTTGTGCCAGGGAATATTGCAGAAAGCTTAGTAGTACTTCCCAGTATCATGATAGTAGTCCATAAGGATAGGTAGTCCAGGTAGTCACTAGGTCAACTTCTCTGAGTTCAATGAGTTGTGTGGGTGTTTCTTCAGCAATAGGATCTTACTGTCAGTTTGTAGAGAGCAACTGAAAGCCTAGACAATAGCCTGGGATGTTTGGGGGTTCCAATGGGGCTCCTTTGGCCAGAAACTTGAGACTTCTTTTGTTGATAAGAGATTTCTAGCTCAGGCTCTGTCTACCACAAGATTTTGCTGATTTCATTTAGATCACCTTCATATATGTATGTATTTTAGGAAGTATCTACTGTATTAGGTTTTTATAAGGCTCCTCAAATGGCCCTTAATTTTATCTGTTCTCTTCCTATTTCTTCTTTTTAAACCCCTCTTCCCTTTCCATTTGATTCCTCTGTTCCAATGTCAATTCTACCCCATTCATCCATTGCTATGTATTTTATAGCACTTGGAATTGACTTAATTGTATTGGTGTGACTTTGAAGAATCATTCATTCCAGGGCTCTTATTTTAGGAATCAGAGTTTTAAAGTCTCTACTTTTAAGTATCATCAGGAAATAAATTAACTCTATATAAGTACTATGCTCAAAAGACCTGTCTTTTATAATCTATCACTACTTTAATGAAGGAGAAGTTGAAAGAATAAATCATCATTTGGGTAATTATGACTTCCTACAGGACATGGGCCCACAAGAAGTGAAGTCAGGAAATCCTAAACTTCAAACACTTACCCTGTAGGTGTTCCTGTTGTCACCAGCACAGGAATCATTGTACACTTAATGAATGATTAATAGAAACACAGCTGTATCCTGCCTTGAAAAAGTTAGACAAGGTGAGATTCAAATATTCAGTGTAGATGATAAATATTATTGTTTATCACATGCTTCCTCTAGTGGACAGAAGTTGTACATTTAAATTACATTGAAAATTATCAACAAAATTTTAAGAAGAACCCCACTTTAATAAGGTAAAGTAGAAATACACTTTTTTTCTGTTTCTCTTATAACAATTTTCCAAAAATTAAAACTGGAGATGGATACTATGAGTTTCAATTTTTTTATTTTTTTCTTCATATTTGCCTATTGTGTTGTTTGTGTGTGTGTACATGCATGTGAGTGTCAGAGCCTAATGAATTAGTTCTTTTCATTTTATTTGTGTCTTGGGATAGAAGTCAAGTACTTAGTCTTCAAATCACAAAGCTTAGTATGTTGAGCTATTACACAAGCACATTTCTTGTTTTCTAAGAGGCTATTTTGAATTGGGGTTTTAGTCATTGTTAAAACACATTTATGTAAGACAAATCAAAACAAACTGCTGATTGCATTTCCTAGGGATTTAATACAGGTCAATATAATATTATTTTATGTAAATTTACTTTTAATCATCCTTCATTTTTGTAAATAATAAATGCAATATATTTTTTTTACCAAAATGGCATCCTAAACAATAGATATTATTCATCACACTGTGATTATTCTATTATCTTTATTGCCTAATAGTAATAACAATTTTAAAAGATAATTTTAGTTTAAATATGTCATTATATATAAAAGTTACTGTGATTAAGAAGTAGGTAGTATGCATATTACATACAATTATCTTTAATACATCAATGAGGAGAACTTCTGACTTGACCTGTAACTGTGAACCCCAAAGATGACATAACAACACAAACTATTTTTTATCAGAATTCATTAAATGTAAGTCATGTGTTGTTCATGGCCAAATCTGAGGAACTTCAGCAAGATCAGAATGCCAAAATGCCTGTTGTGAATAACACATTAAAAACTCTGTAGCTCAAATTTGTATTCAATCAATGTCTTTTGATTGTTCAATATCATAGATTGTCTCCGGGACCTTAATATCCAGATACATGTGCAATTAAGTGACTGTCTAAGGGTTAGTTTTGCTACAATGAAACACCATGATCAAAAGCACATACAAACACACACACACACACACACACACACACACACACACACACACACACACACCCCATCACCACAACCACCAACAAAAGAACAGGAATTAATAAATATTGATCTTTTGATATCTATCAATAACAATTGGTTTCAGTTCATTAAGAGAATGAATGTGAAAACATGACCCATCTTTTTGCTGCATAGAAGAATCATACTTGAACATCAAAGGTAGACATTACCTCAGGGTAAAGTGTTGGAAAAATATATTATAAGCAAATTTCTGTAAGAAGAAAATTGTTGTAGTCATTTTAATATCTAAGAGAACAGACTTTAAAACAAAATTAATCAAAAGAAATGGGGATGGACACTATATATTCATCAAAGGAAAAATCCATCCAAAGGAACAGAAAAAAGTGTCACTGAATAAATGTGTGACTCTGATTAAGAAAAATATAGATGATATCTACATATGGTATGTTGTACTATATCTCTATGTATCAAGATATGATATACTATATATAATCTACACTATATTGGCTTCAAACTGAGAACTCATCAATTGGTTCAATGTTTCTCATATGACAAAACCACATGGAGCACCAAAACTCCTTTTATATTTATGTCTTGGTTGATTAGTAGTGTTCTAAATTAATGTGTATACACAATTTCTTAAATTTCTCTCAGTTTGCGATCAAACTGAACTCACCCATGGAATCTTTCTTACTACTATTTTTTCTAGATTTGGTTAATGTTAAAGACATTTTCATAGTTAATACTGTAATAACCCTCCCTGCTACAGACTTACCATGTTTATGTAAAACCTTAGCAAAACATTTGATTTATCTCAATTATGATAATAATGTAATTGCTTCCTCCCCTGAGGCAAATATTCAGCCTACCTAAACATGCAATCCTTAACAGGGAACACAATACATTTTTATGCTTCAACATTACCCTGAATGAGGTAGCAAAATTGATAAGAGAAGACAGACAAGGTCTGTCAAAAGCAGAGCTTTCTTGCTTTTTAGTCATGGTGTACAGATTTCTAATTTTTTGTTAACTATGCCAGCCTCCAAGAAGGCTGTGACTTATTTCCACTTGTAACTCAACTGCAGACATCCCTTGATAGTATGCCTGATAGCAAGGCTGGAGCACAGACCTTGAATCTGCAGATATAATAGAATTTTCAAATTCATTTTAAAAACATTTCTTAGGCAGTAACAAAAAATATCACTAACAGAGTACATGCCCTGACTTCAAGAATATTGTGACAACCAGGAGTATTTATCAAATAGTGTTTTCAAAATTCATCTTCAAATAGTGTATAAAACATAAAGTCCAGGCAGACACTTTGACTTGCCTAATCACATTATGGTATAACTGTTTTGCCTAAAACATGCTGTTTAATATGTATGAAATAGAGAATATTTAAATTCCACACTAATTATAAAAACTGTTATCAGTGCTTCAAATATCCATGACAAGTAAACTGATGAGTATAAACTCAAGCTTTTGGTGTGTGTTGTCCTGTGCAGATTGAGGCCATGAAGCTCAAATGATTTTCCTAAAAGCTTTATGAAAACTGTAATGTCAAGTGTTTATAATTTACACATTATTTAGAATAAAGAAAATTATATAAATGATAGCACTGATCTCTTAATGTCATTACCATCAGCAAGAGCATATGGAGCTGCACTTTTGGTTCTTACCTACAAATTTGAATGATGCCCAAAATAAGCTTATCATTTTTCCAACAGATAGAAAATGAAATGAAACTTAAGAGAGGCTATTTAGGGTAAAGGGATGTGTTGGTTTAGAGCAGTGGTTCTCAACTTCCTAATTCTTCAATTCTTTAATGCAGCTCTACATTTGTGATATATTGTCAAGTCTAAATACACACTTAGCTAAGAAAGATTCCTTTGATGATAAACAAAGCACTCCTGGCCCAAAAATAGAGCTCAACAATAAAATTATTTTCATTGCTACATCATAACTGTAATTTTGATACTGTGATGAATCATAACATTAATATCTATGTTTTCCAATGGTCTTAGGTGACCCTGTGAAAGGGTCATTTGTGACCTACAGGTTGAGAAACACTGTTTTAGAAGTCTATATTATTCTTGCATAGGACATAAATTGTGCTCAGTTCTCAACATGCACTTTGACAAGCTAATAACCACCTGTAACTACAGCTTAATGGAACATTACATCATTCTCTGAGACTTGAAATCAAACACACACACACACACACACACACACACACACACACACACACACACACACATACACTACACTATATATTGATAAAAGTAAATGGAATAAATAACTTTGTAGTATAAAAGCTTTGTGCTATTTCTGGAACTTGTTAACCTTGTACAAACCTCGTGATTAATTCCCAGAACAATAAAATATTAAATTTTTAGAAATATTTCACTCTTTTTCATTTCATTCTAATGTTAACATAGACATTTGTGTTTCTGAATTACTTTGTTGCATGTGACTGGGTATTTTTCATCTAGTTTGCCTGCATTAGGAAGAAAACTCTCTTAGACTGCAGTAAAGAGCTTGAAGCTGACATCTTTGATAAACTATAATCATAGATTAATGGTTTTGATAGCACAATCAAATTGAAATGATGAGAAATCAAATAACATTTTGCTGTAGGCACTGAATATGTGCCCTTGGTATGTGTTAGGTAGAGTCAAGAATAACTTACTGAATTCTACATGTTATATATATGTAATCCATATTTTAGGTGTTTCCTGACATACAGGTGCTTTTTGGAAATTTAATTTCTAGATTATTCCATAAAATAAATTATATTGTTGTAAAACAAAGCATAAATATTTTGTTAATTGAACAAATGATGGGTAGGTAATATATTGTATTCCTCCAACATCAATATTAATGTAGAAATGACATATAATCTCTTAGAAATGTTATAAGTGACAATATACCTGAGAAATGAGACAGTTTATCACTTTATTAATATAATATATTTCTATAGCATTCCAAAGCAATGCCTTTATAATGTATATAAACACATTTGGAGAGATGACAAAGATTTCAATTATCCTCACTGAAACCAGTTTCTTTCCTCTAGAGAAACAGTTGTAGCAGCCTGACTTTTAATAAGAAATTTTCATTTCTAAATACACACTTAGCTAAGAAAGATTCCTTGGATGATAAACAAAACACTCCTGGCCCAAAAATAGAGTAAACTTTTTACTATAAATCTATATTATAAAGTAAATATGACTGTCATGCATTAAATATAAAGCTTCTCTGAAAAAATATGTTCTTAAAATTTGCTACACTGCCACAGTGATTTTATCATAAGTTCTTTTGTTTTTCATTTATATTTTGTTTGCCATTCATAATCTTTGAATCAGAATCCAAGTTACTTCCTTTGAACATGGAAGTACTAATAGATAACAGGTGAATTTTCTTCTAGTTGTAATTTGCATGTAAATATAGAAGTCATTGTTATGTTGGCTGAACATTTACTTTTCTATAAGTCAGAATCATGCTTGTCATGACTTTAAATTGATGAATATTTCCTTTTGGAGCAGTTGTTCTCAACCTTCCTCCTGATGAACCCTTTAATATTGTTCTTCATGTTCTTGTGACCCCCAAACATAATTCATTTTCATTGCTTATTCATAAATATGATTTTGCTACTCTTATCAATCATAATTTAAATATTTGATATACAGATATCTGATATGTATCCCTGAGAAAAGATTTCTTGATTCCCTCAAAGGTGTGATGACCCACAATTTGAGAACTTCTGTTTTAGTATATAGGGAAAAAAACAAGGCAAACATTGTGAACAGTTTCATTGACCTGTTTAAAGGCATATTAGTGATTGGAGGAGTTATACACAGAGCAAAGCAAGCCCAGGTGGATCATTTAGTCAAATACTTGCCAAACAAATTTCTAAAATTTGAAAAAAACACAATATGGTAAATTTTCTACTTTAATTATTCTAATGTTTAATTCAGTTAGCAATTCCAGAAATAAGATTTAGAGTTTAGAGGTTAGGTTTGATTTTGCATCTCTAAACAATAATTTTCGTGTATGCAAAGGGAGGTAAATGCTTAATATTTATTTATTTATATTTATTACAATCAAATTTCTCTTTTTTTGTCTTGAAAGTAAGAAACAGAAGTCCTGTAGACATAAAAAGCAAGTTTGCAGTGGAAAGATGTAAGAGATTCAAAAGTTACAACACACTGACGTCCTTATTTAACAAATTAGAAAAGAAAATACCTTTCCTATATTCATATCCATTTCTGATATTATCACTATTGCATGCAAGGATACTGTGCAGAAATCACAATGTAAATATATCATCATGGAATTTGCAGCATGGCCCTGATATTCTTCCTCCACAAATTTTGTAGATTTTACACACACTTCAAATAAAACCTGGAAAATCTTATACAGTAAATCAACCGCAGTGCTTTTGCAGGTGATAGTGGTTCCATAGCAGGTTTATTTGTACTGCTTATAATCCACTCCCCCTCAGAAATTGTCTCTAAAACAAGCCATACAATCAATGAGGAAAGGTGTTCTGTTTCCTAGCTTCTGAAAGAAAATGTTATTAAACATAAAATCATGAAAATGTGCAAGATTAATGATTAATTTTCAACATTTATGAATATTTTTATCATGTATTATTTGAGTTAGAAACAAGATTGTTTTACATGACAATCACAGTTCCCTTCTCCCTCCCATCCTCCCCTACCATCCCCCCAACTAAAACCCTACCTACCACATATTCTTTCTTCTATTCTTCACCTGACTCAAGCTTTCTGCTTCCTCATGACCTCTGCATTCTTCCTCTTTTTCCATTCTCATGCTTGTAGCTCCCTCACTGCTCTTCCTGAGCTCTCAATTTGCTCAGGGGATCTTGACCCTTTCCCATTCTCCAAGGGGACCATGTATGTCTCTCTTAGGGTCCTCCTTGTTGCTAGCATCTCTGACAGTGTGGGTTGTAGGCTGGTAATCCTTTACTCTATGTCTAAAATCCACATATGAGTGAGTAGATATCATGTTTGTCTTTTTGTGATTGGGTTACCTTGCTCAGAATGGTTTCTTCTAGTTCCATCCATTTTCCTGCAAATTTCAAGGTTCTATTTTTTTCTGCTGAGTAGTACTCCATTGTGTAAATGTACCACATTTTCTCTATCCATTCTTCGGTTGTGGGACATCTAGGCTGCTTCCAGTTACTGGTTATTACAAATAGTGCTGCTATGAACATCGTTGAATAGATGTCCTTGTTGTATGAATGTGCTTCTTTTGGGTATATGCCTAAGAGTGGAAAAGCTGGATCTTGTGGTAAACTGATTCCCATTTTTTTTGAGGAGTCGCCATACTGATTTCCTCAGTGGCTGTACAAGTTGGCACTCCCACCAGCAGTGAAGGAGTGTTCCCCTTTCTCCACATCCTCTCCAGCCTAAACTATCATTGCTATTTTTGACTTTGTCCATTCTGACAGGATTAAGATGGTATCTCAGAGTTGTTTTGATTTGCATTTCCCTAATGGCTAAGATGTTGAACACTTTCTTATGTGTCTTTCAGCCATTTTAGATTCCTCTATTGAGAATTGTCTATTTAGTTCTGTACCCCACTTTTTAATTGGGCTGTTTGGTGTTTGGGGGATAGCTTCTTGAGTTCTTTGTATATTTTGGAGATCAGCCCTCTGTCAGATGTGGGGTTGGTGAATATCTTTTCCCAGTCTGTGGGCTGCCAGTTTTGTCTTGCTGACTGTGTCCTTTGCCTTACAGAAGCTTTTCAGTTTTGGGAGGTCTCATTTATCAATTGTTGCTCTCAGTGTCTGTGCTACTGGTGTAATGCATGTAAATTTGTATACTATATGCATGGCTGGTACATGTAGAGGTCAGTAGAGGACTTCAAATCCTTGACAACTGGAGTTACAGATGGTTTTAAGCCATTATGTGGTTGCTGAAAATCAAACTCAGTACTTCTAGAACTCAGGTCCTCAGTTCTCTGGACAGCTAAACTGTGTCTCCAGTCCCATGAGATACTGTTTTTATCAATAGAGAATGAAATTTCCCTTTGAATCAACTTAGTTCAAATGAATATTTTATTGAATATTTTATATTAAAAATGGAAGCTAACTTGAATTGCTTATCAAACCAACTGAACTGTAGAATTTCACATCTGCTCCAGTTTTTAATTTGATTAGGTACCATTCTACTTGCAGGAGCCTCTGAGTAAGGGTGTGAACATTAAGGGTGGTTCCAATACTCAGAGTTTGTGACAAGCAGTCATGTAACAGATGGATCAACATATATAAACGTTCATGGTTTTTAACAATCATGACTTTCTTGAGAGACCAGTCATTTCTATTTGGATCAAGAAATATAAAAGGAAGTCTGATGCTCCTGAGAGTCTCAGAACTCTCAAGTTTTCCCTTGTATATGTATCTACATAATTAGATATATAATATCTGATTTCGTAAATTAAACAAAGCTTTTTTAAAAGAAAGATGTGTTTGAAATTATAAATGGAGTAAATGTCAACTAAAATAGGAAGACCCTCTATGTTTAAAATGTAAATATTTTTTAACTAGGAAGCAATGCACCTGCAACATGAGGACATCTTCATTCAAGGGATCTATGAAATTAATTATATTCTTTCAAAATAAATATGTTGTATCAATATTATCTTTGTGTATAAATAATATGCAGAAAATATCTATCAGTAAAAGATAGTTTTCTATATTATGACAACAGTATCAATGAGAAAACTAATTCATTACTAGTGATTTTGACAAAATTGCAATGAAGGACAGATTTTAATGATCTGAAATAAAATATGCAAGCATTGTGTTTTTGGAACACCAGTTTACATTTTGTCTTTTCTTATTATTCCACTGTGAAATTACTTTTATATAGTACAATTTCAGAAAATAATCTGACAAGTGGTCATGAATCCTTTTTAATGCAAATGTTAACTTCATTTTTTAAATTTAGTCTTCTCTGAAACAATGCATCCCAACTGCAGCCTCACTTCACTTCAATTCTTCCAGTCCCTCCACATGTCCCTACTCCCCCAGACACACTGCTCCTTCATTTCCCTTCAAAAGGAAAATCAGGTCTCCCACTGATATCAAATGAACAGGACACATCAAGGAGCATTGATACTAGTCATAAAGCCTCAGAACAAGATGGGTCAAGGCAACTCAGTAGAAGGAAAAGGGTCAGAGGAGTCAGAGATACAACTACTCCAACTATTAGGAGTCCAACAAATCCCCCAAGCTAAATAGTCATAGCATTCATGCAGAGAGTTTAATGCTGACCCATGCAAGGCCTTTGCTTGTCCCCGCAGTCTCTGTGAGCCCATATGAACTCTGCTTAGTTGATTCAGTAGATCATATCTTCCTGGTGGCCTATCCCGTCTGGCTCCCACAATACTTCCATTTCCTCTTCTGCAGGGTTTCCTAGGTTCCACTTATTGTATGGCAGTTTATCTCTGTGTCTGCTCCCATCAGCTGCTGGAGAAAGTCCCTCTAATGACAATTGGGCTGGGAATCCACTTATGAGTATTGCCGAATAAGATTAGGAATCATTACATTGACTTTTTTTTTTTTTTTGTCAGTCTTGGTTTGTTCTGCTCTATGTCTCTGAGTCATTATTCTTATGGATACTGGAAGTAGTCATTAGAAGTCTCCCAACCAAAATAAGCTCAAAGTGTAGTTAAACCTAATACTCTCAAGCTACATAAAGACTCATTACTTAATGAAGTACTTGTAAACTAAATCCAAGAAAACATCAAAAAGATCATACACCTTAGGGCGTTATGAGCCTGAGAACTGTGATCAATGCCAGAGGGAGGCGCCATCCTCAGACCCAGGAGCAGCATGAGTGGTAGGTTCCAACTACAGGCCCTGAGCCTGTAGTTGGATTCAGTGAGAGGCCTGAATCCAAACCCAGAAGCAGCATCAGAGGAAGGACAAAGCTTCAGGCCTGGATCAGCATCAAGGGAGACAGGAGCCTTAGAACCTGGAGCAGTGTCAGAAAGAGGACCCAGCCTCAGCCCTAGGAGCAAGCAGTGACCACTGTGTGAAACAACAGCAACAAGAGTAGCTTCCAGAAACTATCACAAAAGTTCCATTGGGAAAGAGCACCTGTGTCACAGCCAGGATCCACTTCCATGTCTCAGTGGGAGATCCCCCACTACTACATCGACTCAGCCCATCTACCCCTCTAAGGCTGGAGCATCCACTAGAGCTATAGCCCCACCTGCACCTCAAGGAGTGATCACATTAGCATTGTGCCCACTTCCACCAGGACAAACATTCACCGGAACCTCTGCTCTACTTGTGCCTGAATGAGCAGTCAATGAAGTCACAGCCTCCAACTATATCAATTGGAAAAACAGAGAACCCCTGAAACTCAAGCTCCACATATACTGATTAGAGGGACAGATGCATAGACAAATGATAAGAACACACTCAACAGTATAAAGAGCGATACAATACCACTAGAAACTAGTGTTGCTACAACAGCAAGACATGAACATACCAATACAAATGAAGTAGAAGAAAAGGATTTAAAAATTAATTTATGGGAATGACTGAGGACTTTAAAGGGGAAATGAAAAATTCTATTAAAGAAATGGAAGAAAAGACAAACAAAAACTTGTCAGATATTATCAAATCTCTTAAAGAAAACCAAGAAAAAAAAATCAAACAAGTGAAGGAAAAAATTTACCACAAAATCTGAAATAGAGACCATGAAGAAAAAACTAACTGAGGGAATTCTGTACATGGAAAATCTGGGCAAATGATCAGGAACCACAAATGCAAGGATAACAACAGAATACAAGAGATGGAAGAATTTCAGGCATTAAAGATAACTTAACACAAAACATGCAGAAAATCTGGGACACCATGAAAAGACCTAACCTAAGAATAATAGGGTTAGAAGAAGAAGTCCAACTCAAAGGCACAGAAAGTACATTCAATAAAATCTAAAATCATAGAAGAAAACTTCCTCAAACTAAAGAAACACATGCCTATGAAAATACAAGAGGCTTCCAGAACACCGAATAGACTGGACTAAAAAAAGTCCTCTCACAACATAATAATCAAAACAATAAACATACAGAATAAAGAAAAACTATTGATCTGCAAAGGAGAAAGTCCAGGTAACATATAAAGGCAAACCTATCAGAATTACACCTGACTTCTCAATGGAAACAATGAAAACCAAAAGGTCATGGTCAGAAGTTAAGCAGATAATAAGGGACCAAGGATGCCACCCCAGACTACTCTATGTAGCAAAACTTTCAATAACCATGGATTGAGAAAACAAGATATTCCATGATAATACCAAATTTAAACAATACTTATCTACAAACCCAGTCCTACAGTAAGTATAAATGTAAAATGCCAACACAAGGAAATCACCCCTGTCCACAATAACACAGGAAATAGATGCACTTACAGCAGCAGAGCCCAAAGAAGGAAATTGAACACACAATGCTATCACCACCAACAAAAACAATAATGAAAGGAACTAGCAATCACTGCTCATTAATATCCATTAATATAAATGGTATCAATTCACCTCTAAAAAGACATAGGCTAATGGATTGGACATGAAAACACAATCCATCCATCTGGTGTTTACAAGAAATACACCTCAAATTCACTGACAGACATTACCTAAGAGTAAAGGGTTGAGAAAAATATTTCCAGTCAAATGGACCTACAAAACAAGCTGCTGTAGCTATCCTAATATCTAACAAAATGCACTTCAAACAAAAGTAAATCAATAAAGGTTAAAAAGGACATTTCATATTCGTCACAGGAAAATCCATCAAAAGGAAATCTCAATTCTGAACATCTATGCCCCAAACACAAATGTACCTGTATTTGTTATAGAAACATTACTAAAGCTTAAATCACCCCACTCTAACCATTGCAATGAGCTGCAAGACAGAAGCTTAACAGAGAAATAAGGGAACTCACAGATTTTATGACTCAAATTGACTTTTCAAACATCTATAGAACATTCTGCCCAAATACAAGGGAATATACTTTCTTTTCAGCAACTCAGGGAACCATCTCAAAAATTAATCCCATACTCAGTAACAAGCAAACCTCAACAGATATAAAAAATGGATTAAGTCACTGTACTCTATCAGATCACCACAGCTTAAAGTTAGAATTCAATAGCAGCATTAAATTCAGAGAGCCCACAAACACATGGAAATTGAACAATGATCAACTGAAACAACACTGAGTCAAGAAAGAAATAAAAGACATACAATGAACATACCTAAATATAATGAAGTTAATATACAACAGCTGACATCAAACTAAATGGAAAGAAACTCAAAGCAATCCCACTGAAATCAGGAACAAGATGAGGCTGTTCAATCTCTCCATATCTATTCAACATAGTACTTGAAGTTCTAACTATATCAATAAGACAACAAAAGAATACCAAAGGGATATAAAGTGGAAAATATGTCAAATTCTCACTATTTGCTGATTATATATAAGTGACCCCCAAAATTCTATCAGAGAACTCCTACAACTGATAAACACCTTCAATAATGTAGCAGGATTAACTTAAAACTCAGTAGCCCTCCTATATGTAGACAATAAATGGACTGAGAAAGAAATCAGAGAAACATCACCTTTCACAATATTCATAAATAACATAAAATATCTTGGGGTAACTCTAATCAAATAAATGAAAGATGTGTATGAGAAGAACTTTAAGTCTTTAAAGAAATAAGTTAAAGAAAACATCAGAAAATGAAAAGATATCCCATTGTCTTTGATAGGTAGGATCAACATAGTAAAAATGGAAATCCTACCAAAAGTAATATCCGCATTCAGTGCAATTTCCATCAAAATCCCAACACAATTCTTCACAGACCTTTAAAGACCAATATTCATCTTCATATGAAAACAACAACAACAACAACCAAAAAAAAAACAGGATAGCCAAAACAATCCTGTACAATAAAGGATCCTCTTCTGGCATCACCATTCCAGACTTCAAGCTCTATTATGGAGCTATAGTAATGAAAACAGCTTGGTATCGGCATAAAATCAGACAGGTGGACTAATGGAATTGAATCGAAGCCCTGATGTGAACTCACACACCTACAAACAATTAATGACAAAGAAGTTAATAATATAAAATGGAGAAAAGAAAATCTATTCAACATATGGTGCTGGTTTAACTTGCTGTAAACATATAGAAGAATGTAAATAGATCCATATCTATAGCCATGCACAAAACTCAAGTCCAAATGGATCACATACCTCAATATAAATCCATCCACAGTGAACCCCATAGAAGAGAAAGTAGGAAATACACTTGAAAATATAGGAACAAATAGTGCTACTATGAATATTGTTGAACATATATCCTTGTTGTATGAATGTGCTTCTTTTAGGTATATGCCTAAGAGTGGAATTGCTGAATCATGGGCAGACTGATTCCCATTTTTTTGAGGAGTCGCCATACTGATTTCCAAAGTGGTTGTACAAGTTGGCATTCCCACCTGCAGTAGAGAAGGGTTCCCCTTTCTCCACATTCTCTCCAACATGAACTGTCATTGGTGTTTTAGATTTTAGTCATTCTGACAGGAGTAACAACTCCTGAGATGGTATCTCAGAGTTGTTTTGATTTGCATTTCCCTGCTGGCTAAGGATGTTGAACACTTTCTTATGTGTCTTTCAGCCATTTTAGATTCCTCTATTGAGAATTGTCTATTTAGTTCTGTACCCCACTTTTTAATTGGGTTGTTTGGTGTTTGGGGGACTAGCTTCTTGAGTTCTTTGTATATTTTGGACATCAGGCCTCTGTCAGATGTGGGGTTGGTGAATATCTTTTCCCAGTCTGTGGGCTGCCGATTTGTCTTGCTGACTGTCTCCTTTGCTTACAGAAGCTTCTCAGTTTCGGGAGGTCCCATTTATCAATTGTTGATCTCAGTGTCTGTGCTACTGGTGTAATGTTCAGGAAGCGGTCTCCTGTACCAATTAATTCAAGGGTATTTTCCACTTTGTCTTCTAATAGGTTCAGTGTAGCTGGAAGCAGCCTAGATGCCCCTCAACCGAAGAATGGTTAGAGAAAATGTGGTACATTTACACAATGGAGTACTAACTACTCAGCAGAAAAAAAAAATGGAATCTTGAAATTTGCAGGAAAATGGATGGATCTAGAAGAAACCATTCTGAGTGAGGTAACCCAATCGAAAAAAGACAAACATGATAAGTAATCACTCATACGCGGATTTTAGACATGGAGTAAGGATTACCAGCCTACAATCCACACTGCCAAAGAAGCTAATAAACAAGGAGACCCCTAAGAGAGACACACTTGGTCCCCTGGAGAAGGGGAGAGGTTCAAGATCTGATGAGCAAATTGGGAGCACAGGAAGAGGGAGGAGGAAGCTAGGAGAATGAGAAGGGGAGAAGAAGAGGGATGCTGAGGACATGAGGGAGCAGAAAGTTTGAGTCAGGGGAAGAATACACAATAACAAGAATGGAGATATCATAATAGAGGGATACATTTTTGGTTTACAGAGAAATCAGGCACTAGGGAAAGATCTGGAGATCTACAAAAATGACACCAGCTAACTATCTCAGCAAAGGAGGAGAGGCTACCTTAAATGCCCTCCCCTGATTATGAGATTGATGACTGACTTATATGTCTTCATCCAGCAGCAGGTGGAAGTAGAAGCAGGCACTCATAACTAATCACCAATCTGAACTGGAACCCAGAAGCAGAGAAGGACCAGTGAAGAGCACAGAGGTCCAGACCAGGCTGGTGAAACACACAGAAACAGCTGACCTGAACATCTGGGAACTCTTGCTCCCCAGTCTGATAGCTGGAATACCAGCATGGGACTGATCCAGACCCCAGGAACATGGTTTTCTGTGAGGAAACCTCAGAAATCTATGGGACCTCCTGTGTAAGCCCAGTATTTATCCCTAGCATAGATATGGATTTTGGGAGCCCAGTCCATATAGAGGAATACTCCCTGAGCCAAGACACATGGGGGTGGTCCTAGGCCCTATCCCAAAGGATATGAAAGATTCTGATGATACCCTATGGAAGGCCTCACCATCCAGGAGGAGCAGAAAAGATATGTGACAGACAAAGTTTTAGTTAGGGGTGGCAGGTAGGGGAGGACAGATGGGAGAAGGGAACTGGGATTGTCATGTAAAACAATCCTGTTTCTAATTCAAATAAAAAAGTTGGAAAAGAAAAAGAAAGTATAGGAACAGGAGACCATGTCACAATAGAACACTAGTGGCACAGACACTAGGGCAACAATTAATAAATGGGATCACCAGCAACTGAGAAGCTTCTGTAAAGTAAAGAACTTGGTCAATAAGATAAAACAGCTTCCTATAGAATGGGAAAAGATCTTCAACAACTCCACATGTGACACAAGGATGATCTCCCAAATATACAAAGAACTAAAGAAACTAGAAACCAAACTACCAAATAATGCAATTAAAGGTGGAGTAGAGATCTAAATGGCCAATTCTCAACAGAACAATTTGAAATGGCAGAAAGACATTTAAGTGTCAGGCCCCATGTTGGGAGCCATTTTGTCATGACCCGGCATGTCTCAGCCTCAACCCATGAGGTTTGGCCTGAGTGGGGATGTGTGGACCTGGAAACTCCTAGCAACCCAGCAGTGATAAAGACCAAGCATAGGCATCTTGTCATCTTTACAGAGCTCTCAGTTCTATGTTGTAAAACTAGAGTCTTTTCATTCTTTGTCATCTTTTTGGCTGTTTCTTAACTGTCCTGCAATGACCATGAGGAGATGCTTTCTGTCATTGTTCTCCTCTCATCTCTGGTCACTCGCCCCTAACTCTCCTTAGTTCCTTACACATTGTCCCTCTGCCCAGGTGTAGGACTATCCAGATGCTTAGGCCCATAGAAATGCAAAACTAGGAGGCATCCTATACTGAGGCTATGGTAAACAATAGTAGATTTGCTAGTATTAGCAATACAATATTGGGCCATAGTTTTCCCTTGTTCCTGTTTAGTGAAACCCAAGCCTGGATCTCAAAAATATTCGATGGCTGAACTATTTTGGTCCCCCACACTTAAGAAAATGCTGGCACACTGAATCCAAGAACATATCAGAAAAATCATCCACCATGATCAGGTAAGATTCATCCCCGGAATCAAAGGGTTGGTTCAAACTTTGAAAATTTGTCAATGAAATCCACCATATAAACCAATTGAAGTAGTAAAACCACCTGATCATCTCACTATATGCTGAAAATACTTTGACAAAATCCAACACCCCTTCATGATAAAGGTCCTAGAGATCAGGAATAACAGGAACATACCTGAACATAATAAAAGCAATACACAGTAAGCCAAGAGCAAACATCAAACTGAATGGAGAGAAACTCAAAGGTATTCCTCTAAAATCAGGAACAAGACAAGGCTGCCCATTCTCTCCATATCTCTTCAATATTATCCTTGAAGTTCTAGCTAGAGCAATAAGACAACAAAAGGAGATCAAGGGAATACAAATTGGAAAGGAAGAAGCCAAGCTTTCACTGTTTGCAGATGATATGATAGTCTACATAAATGAACTGAAAAACTACCAGGGAACTCCTACAGAGGATAAACACCTTCAGCAAAGTGGCAGGATACAAGATTAACTCAAAAAAAAATCAGTAGCCCTACTATATATGGATGATAAATATGCTGAGAAAGAAATCAGAGAAACATCACCTTTTACAATTGCCACAAACAACATAAAATACCTTGGGTAATGCTAACCAAAGAAGTGAAAGACCTGTATCATAGAATTTTGAGTCTTTAAAGAAAGAAATTAGAGAAGATACCAGAAAATGGAAGGATCTCCCATGTCCTTGGATAGGTAGGATCAATATAGTAAACATGGCAATCTTTCCAAAAGCAATCTACAGATTCAAGGCAACCCCCCTCAAAATCCCAGCACAATTCTTCACAGACTTGAAAAAACAATTCTCAACATTATATGGAAAAACATAAGACCCAGATAGCCAAAACAACCCTGTATAATAACAGAACTTCAGGAGACATCACCATCCATGATTTCAAACTCTATTACAGAGCTATAGTCCTGAAAATTGCTTGGTATTGGCACAAAAATAGACAGGAAGACCAATGGAATTGAGTTGAAAACCCTGATATTAACCCACACACCTATAAATACCCGATTTTTCACACAGATGTTAAAGCTATACAATAGAATAAAGAAAGCATCTTCAACAAATGGTGCTGGCATAACTGGATGCTGGCATAACTGGATGCTGGCATGTAGAAGACTGCAGATAGATCCATGTCTATTGCCATGCACAAAACTTAAGTCCAAATGGATCACAGACCTCAACATAAACACAGCCTCACTGAACTTATTAGAACAAAAAGTAGGGAATACCCTGAATGAATTGCTACAGGAAACTGCTTTCTGAACATAACACCAGTAGCACAGACACTGAGTTCCACAATTACTAAATGGGACCTCCTGAAACTGAGAAGGTTCTGTAATTCAAAGGACACAGTCAACAAGACAAAATGACAGCCCACGAATTGGGAAAATATATTCACCAACCCCACATCTGACAAAGGTTGATCTCCAAAATTTACCAATAACTCAAGAAGCTAGTCACCAAAACACAAACTAATCTAATTAAGAAGTGGGGAAAAGAACTAAATATACAATTCTCAATAGAGGAATCTAAAATGGCTGAAAGACATCCTAATCCAGTTAGAATGGCTAAAATGAAAAACACCAATGACAGTTCATGCTGGAGAGGATGTGGAAAAAGGGGAACACTCCACCACTGCTGGTGGCAGTGCCAACTGGAAAAGCCACTTTGGAAATCTATATGGTGATTTCTCAGGAAAATGGGAATCAGTCTACCACAAGATCCAGCAATTCCACTTTTAGGCATATACCCAAAAGAAGCACATTCATACAACAAGGCCATCTGTTCAATGATATTAATTGCAGCATTATTTGTAATAGCCAGAACATGGAAATAACCTAGATGCCCCTCAACTGAACAATGGATAGAGAAAATGTGGTACATTTGCACAAAAGTACAACTACTACACAGTGGGAAAAAACAAACAAACAAACAATGGAATCTTGAAATTTGCAGGCAAATGGATGGAACTAGAAGAAACCATTCTGAGCAAGGTAACCCCATCACAAAATGACAAACATGGTATGAACTCAATAATATGTGGATTTTAGACATGGAGTAAAGGATTACCAGCCTATAATCCTTTACTACTACCTTACACTGCCAGAGAAGCTAGTAAACAAGGAGGACCCTAAGAGAGACATACATGGTCCCCTGGAGAAGGGGAAAGGGACAAGATCTCCAGAGCAAATTGGGAGCATGGGGGGGGGTTGGCAGACAGGGAACTAGGAGAATGAGAAGGAGAGAAGAGGAGGTGTAAGAAAGACATGATGGGGTCAGGAAGGTTGAGCTGAGGGAAGAACAGAAGAAAGTAAGATAAGTGATAATATAATAGAGAGAGACATTATACGTTTCACAAGAAATCGGGCACTAGGGAAATGTCTGGAGTGCTACAAAGATGACACCAGCTAATAATCTAAGCAACAGAGGAGAGGCTACCTTAAATGACCTCTCCTTATAATAAGATGGATGACTAATTCATATGACATGGTAGTATAGCTTTCATCCAACAGCTGGTGGAAGTAGAGGCAGACACCCACAGCTAAACCTTGAAATGAACTGGAATCCAGTTGCAGAGAAGGAGGACTGATGAACAAAGGGGTCCACACCAGGCTTGTGAAACCCACAGAAACAGCCAACATGTACAACGGAGAGCTCTTGGTCCCCAGACTGATACCTGGGAAACCAGCATGGCACTGATACAGAACCCCTGAACGTGGGTGTCAGTAAGGAGACCTTGGAAATCTATGGGACCTTTTTGTAGTGGATCAGTATTTATCCCTTGCATAGGAATTTATTTTGGAGCCCACCCCACAAGGAGGGATACTCCCTGAGCCTGGAAATAAGGGCGTTGGCCTAGGCCTTTTCCCAAAGAATAAGACAGTCTTTGAAGACCCCTTATGGAAGTCCTTGTCCCGTGCGCTATGTTCTCGCCGGCAAGAATGACACGCAGGACACTCGGATCCTTCTGCAGGAAAGCTTTAATGCATCTTGAGAGTGGGAGAGCATAAGCTTACCAGAGCGGAGACCCTGAACCAAGAATCCCATCCCTTAATAAAGGCTGGCCGAGGCCACCTGGGACGTGTTATCCTTTGAATGGCTTTAGCTCCTCAGGCCAAATGAGCCACGGGATAGGCAGAGATCAAAGAAATGGAAATTACCCAGCGCCTGTGAAATAATTTACATTTGGTGCCTGTAGGCACCATCATTGTAATGGAGAATGCAGGAACGGCTCCCTACAAGTCCTCACCCTCCCTTGGGAGCAGAAAGGGCATGGGATAGGTAGGGTGTTAGTTGGTGGGCAGGGGAGCAGGGGGAGGGAAAGGGAACTGGGATTGATATGCAAAATAATTTTCTTTCTAATAAAAAAGGAAATGCTCAACATCCTTAGCTATCAGGTAAATGCAAATAAAAAGCCCTCTGAGATTCCATCTTACACCAATCCAAATGGCTAAGATCAAAATCACCAATGGCACCTTTTTTCTGCAGTGGATGTGGAGAAAGAGGACCACTCCTCCATTGCTGGTTCGAGTGCAAACTTGTCCAGCCATTGTGGAAATCAGTGTATTGATTTCTCAGAAAATTAAGAATTAACATACCTCAAGACCCTGCAATTCCACACTTAGGCACATAAACACCACATGGACTTTTGCTCAACTATGTTCATAGCACCAGTATTTGTAATAGCCAGATCTTGGAAACAGCCTGGATGGCCTTCATCTGAAGAATGATTGAAGAAAAGGTGGTATATTTTCATGATGGAGTGCTACTCAGCTATAAGAAAAAATGACATACTAAATTTGGCAGGCAAGTGGACAGAATTAGAAAAAAATCCTAAGTGAGTTATGGAAAAACCAGAAAGATAAATATAGTATGTACTCACTCATATGTGGATACCAGACATAAAGCAAAAGATACTCAACCAATAATCTGTAACTCCAGAGAAGCTTGAACCCTCCTCCAGAAACAGATGAAAGCAGATGCAGAAATCCACAACTAATCAACGGGCCAAGCTTTTGGAGTTTAGTTGAAGTAAGGGAGAAGTGATAATATAAACAAAGGAGTCAAGACCATGATGGGGAAACCCACAGAATCAGCTGATCTGACCTAGTGACAGATCACTGACTCAGTTTTGACCAATAGGGAACCATCATAAGACCAAACTAGACTCAATATAGGTGACAATGGTGTGAATGGGACAATATATGAGGCCAATAGCACTGGGTACAAAATCTAAAACTAATGCACAAACTAACTTAATGGAGCCCATTCTGTATGGAGAGATACCTTGTCCAGCATAGTCACAGAGGTGTCGGGGTGGAGAGGTGCCTTGGTTCAGAGGTGCCTTGGTTCTGCCTCAATTAGATGGTTGGACAGACTTAGTAGACTTCCTAGTGGAGGCCTTACCCTCTCCATGGAGCAGATGGAAGGATGGGAGGAGTGGAATGAGTGGTGGGAGATGTGGGAGAGGAACCAGGATTAGAACGTAAAAATAAATTGCTGGTGGGAGTACAAACTTGTATGACAATTTTGGAAATCAGTATGGCAATTTCTTAGGAAAATGGGAATCAGTTTACCTCAATATCCAACCATCCCTCTCTTTGGCATATACCCAAAGAATGCACATTCATACAACAAGGACATATGTTCACCTATGTTTATAGCTGTAGGGAGCCATCCCTGCATTCTCCATTACAAGATGGCGCCTGCATCCGGCAGGCACCGAATGTAAAGTTAATGCGCGCAGGCGCTGGGTAACTTTCCATTCCTTGATCTCTGCCTCGTGGCGTCATATGGTCCGATGAGCTGCAGCCAATCATAGGGTGACACGTCCCAGGCGGCGGTTGCCAGCCTTTATAGGGGACGGGATTCTTGGCTCGGGGTCTCTGCTTTTGTAAGCTCATGCTCTTTCTCTCTCAAGACGCATAAAGCTTTACTGCAGAAGATTCCGAGTCTCCTGTGTTGTTCTTGCCGGCAAGACGATCGCGTGGGACATCTGGTGCTGAAACCCGGGAAATCAAGACCTCATCATCGTCAGCACCATCGGAGACCCCTTGGCTACAAGGCGGATTCAGAACTGCAGGGTGGTAAATTCGGAGAGGCATGTCTTTTCTGGACTTTGGCTTGGAATTGTTGATCTTTTTCACTGTTGTAGCAATCTTGAAGAAGTCCAGAATTACATGTCAGAAACCGAACATAGTGAGAGGTGGGGCTCGCCCAGTAACAAATAAGGAAAAAGGACCTCCCGGGGTGTCTAATGACAAGGGAGTGAGTAATTTGTTAGATGATTCTGTAAATAAGTTTGAAGCTTTAAATCTTAATAGTTCTGATGACTCTAAAAGCTCAGGAGATGAAGTCTTAAATAGTGGGGAAACAGCTCAGCTAGGTGAAAAAGAAACAAAAAAGGGGGGAGAGAAAATAGGAGATAACCGGTCACACCCCAGTAAATTTAAGAGACCTGTTAATCCAGCGGGTGTACTTCCATCAGCACCCCCATTATTTGGTACCGACTCCTTTTTACCATTAGAGGAGCGGAGAAAACTACAGATGGCTTTCCCAGTCTTTGACAGGGGAAAAGGCTGCGCATGTTATTCAACACTGCTTGGAGGCCTGGAGTGCCTGGGGAAAGCCTCATATCCTAAAGTTGCTCAAGTAATTTATGTATGCTTGTTTTAAAATGTTCTATTTCCTGGTATAACCTAAGTTCTGTTACAAGCAAAGGGTGTAAGTTACAGCCATTTTATAGCTGGTCATATGACTGACGGTAGCCATTTTGCTAAAGTTAAAAAAAGGGATACTTAAACCGCCATCTTGACTAAAGGTGACCACATGGAAATTAGAAGTACCATCTTAGAAACAAGTTTTTCAGTTAAGATTTAAAGTGTTAATGCTTCTATATATTACAGAAAGACCTTAAGGGAATTTAAATTTCTTTTTAAAACCAGTTTTCAAATGTTTGTTTTTATTAATGTTTGTACTTAAAGAGCTTCAATTTAGAATTTTTAAGCAAAGCCTGACAATGTAAAGTTCTTGTTTTGTAAAAGATGCTAATCTATTATGTTGGTAGCACACACCTTTAAGCTCAGGGGGTTGGTAACACACGCCTTTAAGTTTAGGGCGTTGATGGCATACGCCTTTAATCCCAACACTCGGGAATAAGAGACAGATGGATCTTTATGAGTTCAAGGTCTGCCTGGTCCGGCAGATTAAATTCCAGGACAGGCTCCAAAGTCACAAAAAAACCCTGCCTCAGAAAGAAGTTAAGCTACTATTTAAGGAAGTTCAGCTGTATTATAAGACTTTACCTAGCCACCTGTGTGCTTCTTAAAAACAGATAATGGGCCGTCTTATACCTCTCAAAAGTTCCGACACTTCTACAGACAGATCTGTTTATAACAGCCAGAACCTGGAAGCAACCTAGATGCCCCTCAACCAAAGAATGGATGTAGAAAATGTGGTACATTTACACAATGGAGTACTACTCAGCAGGAAAAAAAAAAAAAACACAATGAAATCTTGAAATTCCCAGGCAAATGGATGGAACTGCAAGAAAATATCCTGAGTTAGGTAACTCAATCACAGAAAGACAAGCAGGGTATGAACTCACTCATATATGAATATTAGACATAGAGCAAATGACTACCAGCCTACAATCCACACCACCAGAGAAACAAGGAAAGAAGGAGGACCCCAAGAGAAGAATGCATGGTCCACTGAAGAAAGGGAGGGGGCAAGAACTCCTGAGCAAATTGGGGGCACGGAGGAGGGGGAAGAGGAGGAAGGTGGGAAGAGGAGAGGGGAAGAAGGCAGGAAAGAACAAAAAGATGGAGACAGGGAAGAAATACAGGAGGGCAAGAAAGGAGATGCCTTGATAGAGGGAGCCAGTATGGGTTTGAAGAGAGGTCTGGCAAAGGGGAATAGTTAGGGGATCCACAAGGATGACCCCACCTAAGAATCCAAGCAGTGTTGCAGAAAATGCTACTGATGCCCTTCCCCTATAATAAAGATTGATGACTACCTTGGCTGCCACTCCTAGAGTCTTCATCCAGTAGCTGATCAAAGCAGAAACAGGCACTCACAGCTAAATCGGAGCCATACTCCTGGAATCCAGTTGCAGAGAGGGAGGAGGGTAGAGCAAAGGATCCAAGACTGTGCTGGAGAAACCGGCAAAAACAGTTGACCTTTCCCAGTGAGAGCACAGAAACACTAGTCATAAACCTGGGGAACCACCATTGGACCAAACCAAGCTCTCTGAATGTGGGTGCCAGTTAGGAGGCGCGGCTATGGAATCTCTATGGAATCTCTAACAGGGGAGCCCCTGTTTATCCCTAGAGCACAAATGGACTTTGGGAGCCCATTCCCTATGGATGGATACTATTGCAGCCCAGGTACAAGAAAGAGTGCCTAGCCCCTCTCCCAAATGATGTGATGGACATTGACAGTCCCCTACATAGGGCCTCACTATCCTCAGGGAGTGGAAGAGGGTGGGTTGGGGATATCAGTGGGGAGCATGGGAGGATGGGAATGCAAGGGAATGGGGGATTGATATGTAAATAAGAGTGCTTCTAAAATATTAAAAAGATAAATAATCAAAAAAGTTCATCCACTGTGATTAAGTAGGCTTCATCCCAGAAATCCAGGCATGGTTCAGCAAAAGAAAATCAGTCAATGTAATTCACCACATAAACAAAATAAAAGAAAATAAAAGCAGGATCATCTCATTAAATGCTGAAAAAGCCTTTGACAAGATTTAGCACCCTTTCATGACAAAAATCTTGGAGAGATTAGGCATACAAGGGACATCCCTAAACACAATAAAGTCATTATACAGCAAGCCAATAGCCAACATCAAATTAAATAGAGAGAAACTTAAAGTAATTACAATAAAATCAGGAGTAAGAAAAGGCTTTCCACTCTCTCCATATCTATTCGATAGAGTACTTGCTGCTGCAGCTAAAGGAATCAGATAACAGAATGAGACAGAGCAGATACAAATTGGAAAAGAAGTCCTATTTGTGGATACGAGAGTACACAGAAGCAATACAAAAGTTCCACCAGGAAACTCCTACATCTGATAAATAAACAGCTTCACCAATGTGGTTGGTTAAAAGATTAGTCATGAATTCTTACTTATATTGCCAATGAATGATAATCCTTTGGGTAATGCTGAGAATTGATAATGATAAACTCTCATTAAGGAATGGCATTAATGTAATCACATGTATTTGCTCAAGATAATAAGCATTTACTCATATTTTCATTTTTTTCTTGGTTAAATATAAATGAAGAAAATATTTAGTGTGATTTTGAAAATAATTTGATTCTATAGGATGCTCAAGATGACGTTATTAACCATAAACAATTTGGTGATAGTATTATTTGTCCTAATAAAGTATATCAGTAAATTTATTTATTAAAAGTTGAGGTGATATTATAAAATAGCTATTGAAACTCATGAGATTATTTAAAAATGAGCTTCATAGACATGATTAAAATAACAAAACTCATAAAAAGTAAGCTCTTTGGAGATGAAGAGATGGCTCACTAGGTAAGAGTGCTTGGTGTTCAAGCATAAGAACCTGAATTTAAATCCTCAGGATGCAAGTAAAATATCAAGGTGAGGCTGAGCACTTCTCTAACCATGCCTCTGTGAAGCTAAGGCAGAAATAATAGTTGTCTCTGATCATCATTTCCCAGCAGTTTGGTTTGTCCAATCAGGGAGAGACTCTCCAGAGTGACGGTCAACAGGACACCTACCCTCCTTCTCTGGCTTCCACATGTGCACACACAGATACTCATACTCCACACACATACACATAAGCCCTAATTATTATACTCTTATTTAAATTATTGTGGAAATAGAAATGTAATATTAAGCACATGTTTAATTATTAATGGGTTTTTGACTTGCTTATTGAATTTGAAATGTTAATATTACTTTTTTTATTTCTTATAGGGTACAGTTAATGCCATCATATTATTTAATACATTTATTTGTTTTTCCATTGAGAAATTAGAAAACTAGTACTTTCCAAAATATCCTTGGGCTTCCTTTATAAATATCCTCTGATAAAGAATTAAATCTGTCCGTGAATTTGGGTTAAATATTGTACCATCAAAAGGAAATTATGAAATGTTTCTGAAGGCATATCTAAAATGATATAATGTGGATGAATCCCAAAACTCCCCCAGTTCTAGTTAAATTGAGTAAGTTACTTAACATGTTATGGCTGCAAGATTTTATGGGTCCTTTGTGGAGTATAGCTAATGAATATTAGGCATCTAGTGTAGTGTTGGCACATAATAAACAATTGTTTAAGCTTTCATAATTACCATCACCATTGTCTTCATATATAATGCAATATGTAGTACTTACCCACAATGCAATTGAATTTGTTTAATAACTTTTCCTAAGTGTCTAGAGGTTACTGCCTTTGTTTATAATGAGGCTTATATTATGCTGTTTCAAATGGGTAGATATGTTACAAGTGTATATCTATGACAGGGAAATCAGTGATAAATTATAAAAGTAAAAATAATCCAAGATATCGTTAAGTCCCTCGTTGAAGAGACAATGAATATGAATAAATTTAAGGCTCCATGAATGTGAGGTGAACACTATCCTGGAGCTGTATATTCCCAGCCCAATCCAATCATTTCTAACAAAGTTTCATTGCGTTTAATTTGTGGGTTTGTTAATTTTGATTTGTAAGAGTTCAATAAAATTTTCTGCAGTGGTTTGAATGAAATGTCCCCCATGGGCTACAATAATTGAAATCTTGGCATCCCATGATGAGTTTGAGGAGATGTGGCATTGCTGGATTAACTGTATCATGGGAACCAGTTTTCAGAGTGAAAAAAATTTCACTTGCTCCACTTCTCTCTTTTTTTTCCCTGATTGTGACTGAGATGTGAATCAGGAGTTCTCTAGAGGAATATATATATATATATATATATATTATATATATATATATATATATATTATACAGCAACTAAAAATTTTAATTATTTAATAAACTAAGTTATCTAGCAAAAAGATAAGAAAATGTATTATAAGGAAGCTAATAAAGAAAAATTGTGAATTTATGAAATTTTGTAATTATTTCCTTTTGTGGAAAAGATAATTCCTGTATTAATTCTAACTAAATTGAATGACCCATCTAAGCTTTTAAGATATCCATTATATTTAAATTGCATGTATATTTCTTGGAACATTAAAATGGCAAATAAGTAAATGATTTGGGATAATTCAACTGTCTTTGTAAAGGATATTATACAATGATTTTAGTCAGTGTGACCAAAAAGATTTAGAATAATTAAGATTAATTACTCTATTGCAAATTTTTCATACTTTAAAAGGGGAAAACCTCTGTGGAAAGTGAGCTAATAAAAGGTGTTAAGGGAAATAAATATGTTTAAAGTAAATCATATGCTTGTATGGGAATGAAATAATAAAGCTCATTACAACTTAAGGAAAGAAAACATGAAAAAGAAGCAACCAAATGTAGTTTCAGGAAGTTAAGAACTTTTCCTCCTCAAATATTTGGAGGTACTGTGGTAAGGACATCTGAGAGCCAGAGAAAACGTAAAACTAGAATAGAAATGTGGGCTGAGCAATGACCTTATGTTTGCAAAAGTTGACCATGCCTCTTATACTCTTTCTAGCTTAGAAAAACTTCTAGAGAGAGACAATGTGGGAAAGACAGAGATGCTTCCTGAGGGCTTAGTCTCTGCCAACATTCTTACATCACTCACTATTCTCTTCCTCACCTGGGCCTTCATTGAATTCCACTTTCAGATTTTATGATAAGAAATGAAATTTTATAGATTCTATTTTACTGTATGTATGACTATTTTTTTCTAACAGAACTTTTTATTTCTGAACCTCTGAATGCACATTCAATGTGTTTCCCTAAGAAGCATTGATACCTTATCTCTGTTCGTAATAATACAAAAGCACATTTACATATAACCAAGCATGAATGTTCACAGAAAAAGCTTTCACATTAGCTTTATCCTGAACTCATTCAAATCTAATATAGATTTTACTTCCCACCTCAGAGTTCTCTGCGGTATGTTTACAGTAAGTCATTCCAAGATCACTAGCCCCAGAGAAATTTACTTTCCATAACTGCATTTTAATTCTTCTTGTTCTGAATTTGAAAATAAAAATAATTTGAAGCACATATTCTTTATCTCTGAAGCTTTTGTTGAACATAATGTTTTGGATATTTATCTGTATTGATGCTCATGTCAAGAGCTCCATCCATTTTGTTGCTTTGCTCATATTCCACATGCTCATGTACCTGATGAGGAACATTTGGCCAATTTAAATTTAAGGATGTTACAAACAAAACTGCTGTGAAAGCATATATTCTAAGGTGTTTTATGATCATGCATAAAATTAAGAAGCTGTGCTACTAGGCCATAGTTTTGGTATACATTTGCTCTTTAGGCATTTTCAATCTGTTTTTCCCGAGTCATTTTGTTTTTCTCAGATGAGATATATTAGAGCATCTTACACTCTGCATTCTTTACATCTTCACCAAGAGTGGAGATGAAACTCACAGCATCCACTGTTGAATGAAGAACCAGTATAAACTACCACTATTGCTACAATCAGTTAAAACTGGTTAGATAAACTGAATCAATCTCTGGGTGGTCACACTTGTGATGTGTCAGACAGGTATTTCAAAATCCACTTCTATGAACTAGAACTCTTAAAAGCCAAGCAAATCTGAACACTTTCATTCAAGCCATGGTCTTGAGAAAAAAAGCAGTTGTGTTCTTTCATCCATTCCCTTCCTTAGGTTGTAGTGTGTGAAGTCAAATAGTCATTAACAACTTTCATAAAGACCTTAGTCCCTGTAATTGCCCTGTTTCTTTCAGATTAGCAACATTCTTTGAATGGTGAGTAATATAGAGACTGAATGGCTCTTAGGTATCTTTCCCCTAGTGTTCATAAACAAAGGGCTCAATAAGTGAAGTTTTCAAAAAAGCAGTATTGTTCTATGAACCTAAGAAAGCAGTGTCATTTCTGCCTTAATCGTTCCCCAATGCAGATTAGAAGGTAGCAGGGAAGGTAGAATCTCTCCCAGTATTTTAGATTACCTTTTTTTGCTCTAGGTTATATTGTGGAGTTGTGATACTCAAATATGGAACACGGAATATGCAAGCAATTAAATGGTTTGCACATAAACTTCGATTAAAAATTCAAGTAAAGTTATTTTAAAATAAATTTTATTTATTTAATTAGAGGCCTACATGTAGTGTTTTGTGTTTATAGGGATGATTATAAGAATAGAGGCTTTGTATAGATTTTTCCGTTATTAGAATATCATTCTCAGTAATTTCGCATTTTAATTGCACAAAATACATTTTTTAAATATGCCGTTATTGCCTTGCTTATATTTTGTTTGTTCTGAAGAAAAATGATACAGTCTAGTATTTTAATTTATTGTGTCTAGGTTTATATAACATGTTTTTTTAACAGACAATAATTTCAAACTCCTTAAAAATACATTAAGTTAATTTTAATTTGTGCTAATTATATTTATGTGCAAGAGGACCTGTGAGTCCTATTTTGTAAATGATCAGGTAAACACAAAGCTGCAAGGCAACATAAGGACTTGCTTATGCAATGGCTGGAAACACCTCCCTGGCTACTGAGTAACACTTCTAATTATTCATTCAGAATTCCATAATATTGATTCTAAAATTCTCAAAATGAAGGAAGAATGAAGAGTCTTTTGTGTGCATTGTTACATGTTTTGGTTCATAAATAAAACATTTAGCTCTTATTTAGCATTGATAACTTCAGTTTATTAATTCTAAATCATACTTTTGGTTCAATTCTCATGAAACAACTTATTCCTCCCCTTCACTTTCAGACAATATGTATTCATAGCAATAAAGTAAGTTTCTTGTAAAAATCATTACTTAGATCTAGTGGTTGGTCTTTTTTGGTGGTTTGGTTGGTTTACTATTCTTAGTCTTTTTAGTCACTGTGTTTTTCATTTGTAGAATTTATTTCTTTGATATAGAAGGTATGTAGATCTGGTAGGTCTTACTTCGGAGATTAATATTGTAGTGTTTGGCTTTGTGAGTCATTCATTTTTCTCTCATGTAGTCATCCTTTGGACTGAGTGATTTACTCTACTTATATACTTGATCCTACATAATGTTTGCAGTGCTTATTATATTGATGTGTTTTAAAACATATTCTGAATATAAAAAGCAATTTGAAATGAAAAGAATATTTTATTGCCTTCATTTATTCCTCTGTGAGTGTGGATGTGGAAGGGAATATGGTGTGGAGGTTAGAGGAACAATTTTAGTAACTACTTCGATCCTACCATGTGCGTTCCATGGCTTAACTGAGTTCACTGTCTTGGTGGCACACATCTAAACCTGCTAATTCATCCCACCTGCTCCTGGAGCAAAATTTTAAGTGCATTTTCTTTTACATAATCACTCTTGATTCCATTTTCTAATCTCAAATTTCTGCATTTAGTTATATTCAGTTCACAGTTGATTCCATTGCTATATTAAAAGTGGAGTATTAAAAATAATTGGCTGCTGCAAATCTCATTTGAACTGCTTGTGAATTTTGATTCTAAGGAGACTAAAAAAGCAACATGCCCCATTGTGCATGATTTAAACAGTTATCATAAAAGATCCACAAAAGCAATGTGTTTTCACAGATTGTAGCCATTTATAAATAGAAATGGATTAATTCACAAAAGGTATATATGATTATGAATATGCCTTATTGAATTAATGTCAACATGGAAGCATCATCTTCAGCATATACTCTACTGATCTACTCTTTTTTATTAAATTTTAAGGCTAATTGCATATTTCAATTAAACTTTACAGGTTTCAGATAGTATTTAGAATATTATCTCTTGATGTGGTTGTCAGATTGTCTCCAGGAAAAAAAATCACATTTGAATTTGTAGAAGCATCAAATAAGGTAACCAGTGTTATTGGATCTTATCCATTCTTACATAGATAAGATAAAAATCAAAACAAAACAAAACGTAAGGCAAAAGAGGGTGAGTTTGTTCTCTGTATTT